>NC_092051.1:14214282-14519001 GCF_003086295.3 Arachis hypogaea
TAAAGAATAAAATATTAGAACTAAAATGATAAATATTTAATTAGAGTATTTTTTGAACAACACACTTTTATGATTCTTTTGAATTCTTTTGATTAGTAAACACATTTTTTAGAAATTCTTACATTTTATTATGTCTTGAAGTTAACTTTCGAATTTTTTATGTGTAGTTCATAGATAAAATTATTGAATTTTTATATCCGGTCTATTAGTGATTAAGCTTAGTTTGAGAAGACTTGATGCAATAATAATATCTAATATTCTTAAATCTTTTAGTGATTTGAATAATTATTTAGTTTGAGAATACTTAAAAAAAATATTTTATAACACTATTTTATAAAAAAATATTATTTACAATGCACTGTTAACTATAAGTTTCAACAAAAAAAATATTTATCACCTTTAATGTTGATTAATACTAAAGGAGCAATTCAACTATTAAAAAATATAAACATAATTGATCATTACAAAAATGAAACCAAATTATCCCCAAAAAAATTTTATTTTCATAATAAATATTTAATCAATAATTTTGTGCCAAATAAAATTAACATTCAAATACCACTTAAAAATTAAAACTGATTTGTTTTCATCTTTAGATATAGATTATAATTTTAATTAATTTTTTTATTATCAATATTTGCATAAAAACTCATACTTTTTTGTAATTTTTTTTTACGATAACATAAATTTAGTATTTATTAAATGTATGACAAAAATGTGCTATGCATATTTAAATAAGAAAATTAAAATTATTTAAGATGTTCAAATTAAAATTGAACATTTGAATTTATTTATCTTATGAAGATAAAAAACTAAATTTTGTGTGAAATCCTGATAAAACGTTTTTTTTTTTCCCTCAAAAATAATCTTCAAAACAATTATTTAAATTATATCAAAGCAAAAAATTTTAATATAACAAATAGCATGGCAATTGTGAACAAGCCAATGTTAAATTGTTAATATACACTTGATTTTTGCTACAAGAAATTTAATGTTTTTCATTGGCTCTCAAGTAGTATTTAATTTAACTACTATGATCCTATTCTTCCTACGGAAAAAAAACAAAAACAAAAATTGATTATTACTATGTGTGCAAGTCTATGAGCTAGCAATAATAATTAGCTCCTGTGAAACTTTAAGCCATTTAATACTTTGTGAAGCCACTTCTCATTGCACTAGAAAAGACACTACGTGTCGCTATGTTATTGATTAAAATAGAATATCTGTATATTCATATCTGTACCTTATAATTTCCCTTAATATAATTGTAAAATAATGTTCCAATAGAGAAAAGCAGTAGCAAATGCATGCCAGCATTTAGAATAACGGGGTAAAACAATGGTCAGATTCAAGATCCAATATATCGAATTTCTGCATGCAAACATTTGTAAATAATATAAATATATCTTTTTAGACAAACTGGTAGATGACACTACCAAGAATTCCTCGATAATGGATATCCTTTCGGGATCTTCAAATTTTGCATATCTCATCATTGAATGAACGAACGTTGAATTTTAAAAATCGGGGAATCAATATTGGTCCGAAGAAATTGTATGCTCTTATCTGGTTGAGTTTATTCACACTTCAAATAATAATAAGTCTAAGATAAATTAACCATGACATCGACTAAAACATCATAGTCAAGACTTGAACCCTTTATTTATTTTGTCAAAATATTAGTTGATGAATCCTTGCCAAATAAAGAGAGAGAGTCCAAAATCAATATTTTCTCTTTTTAGAAAATCTGGCTTCTTGATTCTTCATTTCTTCAGTGTAAAAGCCACATAACATGAGTTTCAACGATATAGCCAGCTATAGATATTGCTTATTATTCAGTTAATTAGGCATTGAGAGAGAGCAGTAACTTAACTCTTTAATCTGTTTGCGTAATAGAAAGAGTATAATAAGTAATATTCTCTTTAATTTCTGTACATATATACCTTGGTTTTAACTTTTAAGTTAACTAGGCAATATAATTATGATGAGAAAATTAAAGAAAATAAAATTGCAGGATAGCGGTGACACGTGTCGTGTTGAATGGAAGAAGCTAGTTGGTAGAGTATGTAGTACATGACTGAGGAAGTTGCGGTGATCCATTCGGTGAAACAGAAATAGCATTAGGGTGAATAACGGTACTTGCACTTCCACCATTGTTACTGCTTCCAATGATTGATGAGAGTGCCGCAGCCACGGCCGCAGTGAAGTTTGGATCCGAAGCAATGGCTGCACTCACTGTCTCCACCATAGACGGGGAATTATTGGAAGGCTGTGGTTGTTGTCGATGAACCAAAGGAGGCATCAGCTTCTGGTGGTGAGAGATTAAGAAAGGGTGCCCTGCTATAAGCTGATGTGGAGGAGTAACTGCATGCAATGGGAGAGGGAAGGTAACACCGGGAGGAGGGACCACACGGTGGAGTTGGAGTGCGTTGTGGTGGTTGTGTGTGAGGTCGAGAGTGATGGTGGGAAATGGCGCGGAAGCTGATAGCGTCGCCATTGATGTGTAGGGCATTGATGAAGAGAAGTATCCTGCTGAAGCTGCTAGGGTTTCTTTCGACGATGATGAGGTTGATCCTGATAGTAGCATGGCTGCTGCGGCTGAAGTCGTGTTTGCCATGGCGGTGGCTGCCGGCGGAAGAGGGTGGTTGTGGTTACCTTCATAGGTTGTTATTAGGACTGTACTGTCCTCTGCGCATCTTTGAACCTGCTTCCGAACTGGGCATCCAGCAGCCATGGTGCACCGATAGTAGGCTCGAGGACTGGGGTTACCTTTAGCCATTTTTTGTCCGTATTTCCTCCACTGGCATCCATCGCTAATCTGCGTTTCATTTGTGTTAGAGATATAACCATTTATACACGTCTGATTTAAAAGTTTAGAGTTGGATAATATAATTACCAGAGGAGCTTCTGATCTTGCGCGCACTGAAACCCTGGCTTTCCTGAAAGGAAGGTCAGAAGAAGGAAGCTTGGTTTCTTCTAAGTTGGGAGTCTTGCATGATCCCCAACTCTGAGAAGAAGATCGCTCAAGGACGTCTTCTTCTGTAGCAGATGCTGCTACTTGCTTTCCCAAATGAAGCTTAGTCAAACGATCTTCATCATCTTCATTATGATCATCATTCTCATCATGCTTCTTTGACATTACTTCCTCTGCATTATTACCATTATTGTTTGATGCTGATACCTCTCTTTCTCTCTTTTCATCACCAGACACCGAAGCATCGTTATTCTTCATCTCTACTTTCGCCCTTCCATCTCCCTCCACAGCTTTTTCTCCACTTATCATCCCATTGCTCTTGACACCAGTATTCTGTTCCCACAATCACATCTATGTGTTATTACTTGGAATTACTTAGCACTTCCCACATATAATAAACTGATATTTTAAGTAAAGGTGAGTGTAAGGTTTGATTTATTGTAATAATAAATATACCAATATTGAAATTCGTTTTATTTGTTGAACACATTACGTGTTATATAAATTAGGGTAAGAAAGTCAATTCACGGGGGTGTGGGTTATCCATTTCTTATACGAATAGAAATTAAAGAAAGAGAGAGAGAGAAAGAGGAAGACGACGACGAAGAAGAAGAAGTAAGAAAGTGGTGGGTTCAACTGGGGAAGTGGTTTTAAATGGGGGTAGCTCGCGCGTACACACACGCACTCCTTCGACCTTGAGCTATGGCCTATGGGCCCCACCTCCTCTTACCCAATAATATTAATATCAGTATAACATTATTTTCGATGAATAATTAATTATTAATATTTAAAAATATTAAATATAAATATAATATTAAATTATTAGACTAAAATGATTGATTAACATAAATTAAAATAACTAAACCTTAAATATTTTTCTAAGATGATAGTAGTAAAAAACAAAGTAAGTAATTTAAGTGAATGAAAAGTAAGATGAAGGATTTTAAAGAGGAAGAAATGGCAAGTGAGCAGCCGTTTTGGGCAGAAGTGACGTCAACCTTAGGCCACCAACGCTGCAACGAATTTATCCGGTTTTATGTTCACACTTGACAGTACTCTTGTTACCAAGTTGTAATGTAAAAATGGAAAGATTATTTGAATAAGGAAGGAAGGAGATTGTGCATTGTATGGGGATGGGAGAAGGAGGAAGTGCACGTGCACGTGGAGGGGAGTCCCCTGAGGTCAACGGAGTTGACGGCACGGCTCTGTGTATCGGACGGTAGTTAGAGACGGTGGGGCCCGCGTGATTTGGAATAACCTAATCCCAGTGACTTTCAAGGGCTATAACTATACTCCTCTACTATGCATGTATTGCTACGCTACCACGTACCAACCATCAAGGAAAAAAAAAAAAAAAATATATATATATATATATATATATATATATATATATATACCATTGCATTTATTTTCGTAAACCCGTCAACTAACTACACCACTCTCTTTCACTTAAATTCATTAGTACAATAAACATGCATGATACATGCATCATAGTTCATTATTGCTGATTTGTAGTTATCAATTAGTTATTATTAATATTTTTAATAGTATAAAATTATTTATTTTTTTTATTAATTAAATATTGGTTAAATTTAAATAAAAGTGTTAGTTCTAAACCTTTTCTATTGCTATATATATACTGTCTATATTAAATTAGGTTTGCAAAATATATTTTTTTTAAAAAATCGGTTTTGTCACTTAATTAATAATCTAAAACTATAAAATATCATTTAAAATGTATCTATTTCTTGTCTTATATTTTAAATATATTGGACAATTTTATTGTTAATTCAATCAAACATCATCGATTTAAGAATAAGAGTTTTTAAAGTGAGAAAATAATATTTCAATCACTAATAAATTTATAATAATTTTTGTTCCCTGCGAGTTTGTTATCTTAATTTAAAGTCGGTTAATTTTTTTTTTATCAATATGTTCACTTTAGACGAGCATAATTCATATTTTTTTAAAATGATTATTAAAAAAAATATTTCTTACAATGACAAAATAGATTCTTTATTATAATATGAGGAGTGTTAGGGACCAGCAATTTTTGTGATTTGTAGTTATCAAATAGTCATTAATGTTGATTTTAATGGTGTGAAATTTTATCCAATGACTCATTTTTATTTACTGGTTACATGATGGCGAAAATTTAAAAAAGTTGCTGGCCTTAAACTTTTCCTTATAATATTTCTAGCAAATAGTTCCTTCAATTACGGTTGCCAAAATCAAAGATAACTTCAAAATAAAAATCACTAACAGATAAACATAATTTTTATGAAATAACGGTTGAGACTTGAGATCTAAATAAAGTTATCTATATATTAATTATTTGATAAAATATTTTAACTTAAAATTAATTCTAATAAAATAATTTAGTTTAATAAAGTAATTTTATGATATCAATTTAATTAACACTATAATTTTATATATAGAGCCAAATCTAAAAAAATAATTTGTATATTCATCTAATAAAGTGGAAGCAAAATTAACAAACTAGCGAGGATAAATAAATATATGCTATTAAGTAATTTTCCAAATTTGAACTGGGAACACTTACCCGTACTACTATATACATAGGTCCATCCCTGGTCATGAGAGTGTAATTTGCATAGCAAAAATGTTAACTATCCGATCATCAAGAGATAAGTCAAACTAGTGATAATAAATGAGTAATAATTAGAAATTAATACTATAGCAGTCAATTTCAACTAATACTATATTAATTTGTTAAATAAATTTAATATGAAGTTCATTGTTTTTCTCAAAGATAATAATTTTATTGCAATAAAAGGAATTTGCTTATAATTATCGCAACCAGGCCAGGGGTATAAAAGTAATAAGACATAAAATAAAAATTTTTTAAAAAAATTGATAATAGCATGTTTAAGAGATAAGGTCTTTAGACAAAGAAAGTTTTTTTTGCATATTCATCTTCGATAATATAAAGTTCATTAAAAATAAAATTTTGTTAATTTTAAAATTTAGATATTTTTTAATTGAATTTTAGATTTTTTAATGTTAAATGTTAATTAGCTACAATTAAAGATAACAACAGATACACAATATTCACTAAATATTCAAGTCCCTGTTGATATTCATGGACATTTTTGGAAAAAAAAATTTAAAATTGAAAAAAAAAAATTTTTGTTCAAATTCCACCTCCGGCATCATGAATTCAAGCTCCAATAAATAATTCTTTATTCACACTTTAACTAGGGATGATAATAAGTTTCTACAGAAATGGAGACTTTTTCTGTCTCGCCTTCCTCCATCTTCATTTAGTAAAATACTTTCTGTTTTTGTGTAAAAATAGACTCCAAAATATAGCTCGTTCTCGTGATATTCGAACTGATTTTTCTTAGAGCAAAGTGCTCTCTTTAGTGAGCTTCTTTAGAAAGATTTGCGAAAAAATTTTTGTACCCATTTGGGTTGGCACATAGTTACTTAATTTTATTAGGTAAGTCCGTTTGAAGAGCAAAACACGTACTCTACACGTACTCCTAATATAACACGTGTGTATTTAGTTTTAACTAAATTCTGATTTATAGTTTTATTGAGTTGAAGTATAACTAACACTTTCTATCTCCATTTTTGTTATCTTCGTCATGAGTTTTTATTTACTTTTCTCTGTAAAAAAGGCGGATATTTGTGGATATCTATGAATAATTAAATTTTATTAATTTTTAAGAAAATTAACACAAACATAATAAAATCTTATACGGTTCAACTAAATATACCAAATCAAACATAATTTAAACACAAATTTAACATAATAACATATATATATATATATATATATATATATATATATATATATATATATATATACACAAAACTTTTAACATATCAATTAAAATAAAATGAATTAGAAGTTATTTAGACAATTTATATATAAAAAAACATTTAAGTTAGTTTTTTCAAAAATTTTACGAGTTCCCATAAATGAAATATCTCAATCCTACTCCCATCCCCATTTATTAGTGAGGACGGGTTCCATTCCTGTGAGAATGTGAGAATTTTGTGAGTCCCCACTAGCTTCTTCGTCGTAGATAATAATCACCGCCAGTATAAATTTTTTTACCATTCATAACTCCAACACTAACAAACCTCTGAGAAATTGTCTATTGCGGCATCCATGCTGATTTCCGCTTTCGTGATCCTAACGCCGTCACCGTCTCTATCTTCCCTGTCATCCTGTTATACCGCCTCGCTCGCTTTATTGTCGATTGCATCAAGGAGATCTCCAAATGCTTCAATTCCCTAAGCAACAATATCTGATTTTTTGTATTTATCTTTTTGCGGATAAATTTTTGTAGATATCTGTTTTGCCAAAAAAATTATCATTTCTAACTGCAATATTAGTTGTATAATGTTAATTCTAAATTTTTTTTATATAAATTAATTTGTAAATCAATAATTCTATGTCCGAGTTTAAAATTTTTCAAAAATATAAAAGACTTAAAAAAAATTGATCGTTGAAAAACCCTAACTCATATGGCCATATACAAAAAGATTTAGTGTGGAAACGAAAATACACTATGATTTTGTAAGAAACTTTTTAAATTGATAAATTGAAATTAAATTATTTTGTATTCCATATGATCCTGCTCGTCGTCCTAAACCATGATTTTTATAAAAATAAAAAATTTTACATCTAAGGACTTTAAAGAAAAAACAATTTTTTGCATTTTACATATGCATTGACCAATGATATTAATTAGTTCTTATTTAAAATTGTAATTTAATATATGGCATGGGCGCAAAGCTAGCTATATAATTGTAGAGTTATGCAACAGCATATTTTTTTTTGGTGACTATGCAACAACATATTTGATTTGCATATCTCAGAGTTGGTACAAATTTCTACTCTAGCAGAGTATTGCTCGGAAATAGAGTTGGGTAATTAAACGGATAATGTTAAAGAGATAATAAAAAATTAATTTAAAAATCTAAATTTATTTTATTTAATATTTATAATAAATTTAATAAATATTAAATAAAATAAATTTAAGTTATTTTTTATTTTTTTTATCAAATATTTTTGCTTTTTGGTCCGTTCTGGTAAGACTGTACACGGATCGGATCGGATCGGATATAGGCTAAAATTTTATTCGATCTGTAATGCATTCATCGGATCAGATCGGATACGATATCTGCATTTTTTCAGACTGGATCCGATCACTTGCGGATCGGATATCGGGTATATCTTCATAATTCAAAAAGACTATTTTAAGATTTTGTTTGGCTGTTTTTACAAAAAAAAATATCCAGAAAACTCATTTTTCACCTGTTTAAGCCCATTTACTTCTAAAATATTATCAATAAATTTTTTTTGAATAACAAAAACAAAATAATAACACAAGATTTAAGTTTAATTATTCTAAGTTGAAGTATAACATAAAAAATTAAAAACAATATATCATAATATTCATAAAATAACACACTAAAATTCACATCACATTAGGTTTACTTTCTTAAACTATATTATTTATATGAGATGTGTGAATATGCGAATTTGCGAATCGGATATCACTGCCAAATTTACAATCCGATCCTATCATAATGCAAATCAGATCTGATCCGATCAGATAATATCCGCAAAATTCGAATTAAATGCAAATAATTACTGCAGATATGCAAATATTATCCGATTCACGTGCAGCATACGTTCTGCTGAGCTTTCTTCATCAATTTCCATGTCCCTTTCATACAGAAACCAGCTGTTATATTATTATGTTGAAAAATTTTGGAACCCGCGTACTCTTTTTTCTTCTTCTTCTTTTTATTTATTTATCTTTTATTTTCTTTTTTGAGGAGAAAAGAAAAACTTCTAGAGAGGGGCGAAAACGGAAAACCGTAGAATATGAAGCCTTGGTCAAGCAATGCAATGGGCAAATATAATGTATAAAAAATTGTTAGAAATATAAATTGTGTGGTTTTAATTATTGTCAAGGTATGGAAAATGAAGTCATTGACTCAAGATTATGAGATCTGAATAATGGTGCAACTTGACTAGATATAAATAATAAATAAATAAATATCCAGCTGGGTTTTCTTTCGTAACTCTTGCTCTCGTGGACTAGTTAGCGCAGCTAATTCATTAATAATAAGTATCTTATCAACTTATCATCTTATAAATAAAAAGCATGCATTTTCTATGGTCTATATAGTAATATAAAAGACTTATTGACTGATAAATATATAATAACCATTGATGTGATGAGTTACAAATTAAACTAAGATGATCGATGTTTATCAAACAAATATACCATAATTGAATAACTTCCAAGTCAATGGCAGCAGGTTCATAAAATTTCTTTTTAATCTCTTTCCTTATTTGTCCATCATTTTGACAAAGGTTTTCCAGAGATTTAGATTAGAATTTTGATATTTTCAACCGATCATTCTATCATTCTATGACTTCTAGCTACACACCCGCTTCATTAATCTCTCTCCTTTTTTTCATATTAAAAAGATTATATTAATACATTTATAATATAACTTAACTGAATACTAGCTAATTTCTTTCAAGTTATTTACTTAATTTGTTTTGATAGGAGGAGTAAATATAAAAAAAGATTAAATCATTTTAAGATTATTATTTACGAAGATAATGTATGTATTTTATGTAATAACAATTTAAAACATGTACATTACTTATTTTTAGGCTGTGTATATGTTTAGTAGGTATGAAGTGTTTGGATATCAAATTTTGAGTGTCAATGATCTTATCCAAGATCAATGAAAGAACATTTTTTAAGTTGGACAAAAAAAAATAAAAAATAAGGAGAATTGAAAACAACGACTGAGATGTCTTTTTGTAACTATTTAAAACATTTTGATGGAAAAAAATATGAAAATTTTTTAAAATAAAAACAAAAGTATTAAAGAAATCATCAATATGACCGTAACTAGTATTAACAGAGTAAAATAACCAAGGCGAGGCAGCTTTTTCCTTCCAAGAGTTAAATAACCAAGCGGCAAGCTAATTGATATGACATTAATATCCCACAATAAAACAAGCACAGCGCACGCGTATATACTATATCCATAGAGGTTCTTAAAATCGAATCGATTATTGAACCGTTTTAGTTATTAGTTTATTAATTTATTAGTTTAATCGATAGTTTAATTGAAAAAATCGTTTTAGAATAAAATAATAAATAAATTATAAATAATATTTTAAAATATAATTATAGTCTAATATAAATTTTAAAATATTTTCGAAATTTAAAAAATATTATATAAGATATCATTAACTAAATTCATATGATGTTATCAAAATACAAACTTAAAAATTAAATAATAAAAAAATATCTAAATATTAAATTCCAACATCATTATATTCGAAATAGGAGAATTAACAGACAAGTTATTATTTACAGATGTATTATTATCTGCTTCTTGATTAATACTATTATCCATAAATGAAATTAATAAAACAGATACGAAATTAAAACAGCAGCAAAACAATGAGAAATAAAAAAATCATCAATAAGACACCATATCTAAATTGAGTAAATTCTGTCTACACTTTACAGCATTAAGCAACAAACAAAGCCATCAGCAACCAGTAAAAGTGTAGAACAGTAGAACAACAAATCTGAACAAAAAATTAGGAACCATCAGCAACTAGTAAAACAGCCAAACACTATCAGAGCCATCGAACAATTAGAAAACACTAAAACAGAATAACAGACTAAGTGACTAACAGAGCAATCAATCCATCAGCAAAATTGTGGTTAACAATTAAAATCAAGATACAAGATAGATTCATCAGAAAATTTGAACAAAAATCTTACAGCCATCACCAACCAGCCATCATACAAGACAAATTCATCAGCAACGGGTAATTACAATTTACAAAACATTACAAGCAAAATGGAACAAAAATTGAAGAAGAAGACCGAAGAAGAAGACCGAATAACAACAATTTCAAAACTTCAAAGTTCAAACTAAGAAGAAGACCGAACATTCCTGGAAATGAAGACGAGAAGCCACTAACCTGGGTGCGGTGCCAAGAAGCCAGCGACGATGAAGAGTGAGACGATGTGCTGAACTACTGGGTTCTGGACACGAGGAAGAGGAAGAAGGCGATGGCGCTGAGGATCTAGGAACGGCAGCAGCGACGAAGGGCTAGGGTTTTCCACTTTTCCCTTTGCTTCGGACTTCTCCAATGACGAATGATTGGGGAAGAAAGGATGGGGGGGGAGGTTCGGTTCGCGACAGGCCTGCTTTCCTTTTTTTTAATACAAATCAATAAAACGGTACCGTTTAATACGAACCGGGCGGTTATTGGTCCGATCCAATCGACTGATTCTTGGCCGGTACGTCAGTTTTTAAGCAGTTTTTCTTCCAACAATTTTACATAGAGGAGCGGACCATTTTATTACCGGTCTCCGGTTGAACCGGTTCGACTGGCAGTCTGGTCCGATTATCAAAACCATGATATACATACATATTATCATCAAACCACATGGACCAAAATACTAAATTAACAAAAGGTTTTATGAGTGCAATTAATTATTCAAATACATATAGTTTAGTAAGAAATTAAAGAATGGATATATAGAAACATAACACTAATGATTAGGGATTTAAAAAAAAAAGGTTCTGATTTGTTCCGTATCTTATTTGAATTTTGTGAATATTATCCAATTGAATCTGCAAATATATTATACTGGATATTGATATTATATCTATAGATATGATAGAAAGATAAATATTATTTATAGGTTGTTTTATTTCTCTTTTTATATTAATTAACTTATTTCTATTATTTAAAAAATAATGTTAGACTAATATTTTTGAAATAAAACATATAGAAAAATTGTGTAATCATAAAAAAAAAAAAATAAAAACAAAGTTTATTTCTTTTTTAAGAAAATGTTAAAATGTGTTATATCCACATACCAATCAAACTCTCATTATGATTTTGATGAATTCGAATGCGACTCAATCGGTAAACAGTACTCCTACTAAAAGTTAACATATATAGTTGATATGGAAAGTTGTTTCATTAGCTGGCGGTTGTATTACGTGCAGAGCTATAAAATGGAGAGTCAAAAGGGTAAGGTAGAAGAAGAGAAAAAGAGAATCGAAAGTAAAGAATAGCGGCCATTAATATTGCATGCATGAACAACAATTACATTAAATTAAGCAGTCGCACGCACGAACGCACACAAACAAGCCTCAAAGAAAAGAGAAGAGAATAATGAAAAGAAAAAAAAAAGATAATAGCCGCAAAGATAGGCTTCACGAGAATGACCCCACACAAGTTAACCCGCACGTTCAATCCATTAAAAGCAACAACAACAAAAAGTACCAAACCCCAAATTTCACGTGTTTGGATTGTATATGATAAAACTAGCTAGGTAGCTTCCTATACTATACTCTTCTTTTCTCAATTGACGCCTCCCCCTATTCATTATAGACTAATTACTAGACTCTCCCTTAACATTAGCTTTAATTAATTAATTAACACCGCGCCTAATTATTAACGAGTGTTAGTTTCTCCGTTAGTTGGTTTATTTGTCTCTATGCATTATTATATGGTGGATACTACAATGAAGATGGCAAAAATATCTTCTCATGAAGATGCTTTGGTTAAAAGTGTGGTTTATTTATTTAGCCACACTTTAAACAAAAACAACACTTTTATAAATATCAAAATCTAACCATACAATCCATCATCCAAAGGTCAAAAAGAAATATACTCATATGAAGACAATTATGCCATCTTCATTGTAGTATCCACCTTATTATATATCAGCATAATGCATGCATGACGTGCATATTTGCTATGCTGTAGAAACGGGACCATAATAAAAACACTAATTAATTTCTTGTTTTCAGTTTAATAATTACACTTTCATTTTAGTATTGTGTATGCAACAAGAAATTTGTTGATGATGATAAATCTTAAAATCAAACTAGGTGCGATCATACCAGTACTAATGCACCGGATCCCATCAGAACTACGCAATTAAGCGTGTTTGGGCAAGAGTAGTACTAGAATGGGTGACTTCTTGAAAAGTTCTCGTGTTGCACTTCTTTTACAAATCACCAAAAAAAAAATCTTAAAATGAAACTTTGATTTATATACACTTGAGAAACTATAATATACACACAAATATCTTAATAAAATTAATTAAGTCATTTAGCTATATCTGGAAGCAGAGATAGATTTACATTTAGTATGTGGGGAGCAAGTGCTCCCACTGATTTTTAAAAATCTTTCATATAATATATAGTAAACAAAAATATTTTTTGCTCCCACAAAATAAATAAATTTGACCCACTCATCACTTTATCTATTCTCTTGGTCACAGGATTCAGAGCATTCATACACAAATGAAAAGAAAAGAGATTAAATGACTCTACTATATTATAAAATATTATATTAATTATTTAATAAAAACAATTAAAAAAACTAATAATAGTAATCTAATCAATTGGAATAATTCCAATTTCTTAAAGCTTCTGTTTCTCATTTAACTCTTTTCCTTTTTGCTCTTTAACTTTTTTTTTACTTAACATACAATTGTATAAATAATCCAAATATCCAATTTTACTATCCGTTTCTTTTCCGAATGTTGCTTTGTTACAGAGACTGTAAGATCCCACATCGGTTGGAAAAGGAAACAAAGCATGTCTTATTAGTTGTGGATACTTCTTTTTAACATGACGTATTTTAACGAGTGAGTATGGGGAGTTTTGGCTATCATCTTTATCGTCAAAAACAAAACTGTGAAGTCTTGTGTGTCAAAGTGGACAATATCGTACTAGCGGGTGGTCTGAACTATTATAAATGGTATCAGAGCCGGAACCGGATCGATGTGTGAGTGAGTGTGGGGGGCTTGTGAGGCCTTGTGTTCTAAAGTGGACCTTATAAAGACTACGTGAGTGATTGTTACCTTCATTTCTAAAATTAATGTCTTCCGATTAAATATATTAATAACTTCAAGTATTCGATAACTTCGATTATTTTTTTAATATAATTTTATTTAAGGTCTTTTTAATAAAGTAAGAGTTAGTTCATGTATGTAGAAAAAATAAAACTCTTATGTCTTATGTCTTATTACACATTTTTTTTATTTGTGTAATTAATTTTATCACAAATAAAAAAAAAATTATAGTCCAAACAGTAGTAGTATGTTATATGTATATATGGTTTCATTATTATTTTTTCTAACGGTTTCTTATTTTATTTTATGAATTGATTTTAAAATTATATTTAATTAATAAATTTAATTTTTTGATGTTAAATTGTTAACAGGCTATTATTTAAATAATTATTTAAGTTATGTGTGTCAGAATAAATACTTTTTATGAATCCATATTATTCATATTAAATTGATATATATAAACAGTATACGGGCCGATCCGACCTGTGGACTACCCGACTCGAACGGTCGGGCTAGAGCTGCTCAACCTCTCACTCGGACACGCGTCCCTGATAGCTCCGCTACAGCTGTGTGAAGGAAGTTTCGAGGAAGGTGGGTCTACTCTTGTGGGACCCACTTCTAATATGGTATATATGGGGAGGGTCCTACCCCTCCCCCAAAGTACGTCACACATCATTCTCTCACTTTTCGCCTGCACACTTGATTGACTAGAGCGTCAGAGTGTCTTTGCAGGTGATAACCCCTTCTCCACACGAAGAGCTCGGGAAGTCGGTTTCACTTCCTCCGATCCAGCAACCCAAGACCAGGCGATTCCCCCCCTTTTTTACCAACCAAAGTATCAATCCGAACCGTCCGGTACCCGACCTATCGAACATTGGCGCCGTCTGTGGGAACGCCAGAATGGACGTTGTACTAGATCCCGGAGGAACAGGCCACGAGACCGAGCGCAGAGGGGAAGCCTCCGTGGCTTCCTCCCGGGAGCGCACGAGGTCCCCTCCACGACGAATCTCACGATCTCTAGAAAGACGCCTCTTCGGGGGAACTGGCGACAACAGCGCCAGAATAATGCAGGAACTGCATCACAGGATGTATTACCTGGAGCACCGGTTGACAAATCGAGAACATCGCCAACGAACTCCCGAATCAAGCTACTCCCGTTCGCCTCCGAGAAGCCACTCCCGGCGAACAGCTAGCCCACGATCTGAGTCCGAGAGCGCCAGGGAGGAAGGACGCCCGAGAAGACACCGCGATCCCATCATTTACACCCGGCACAAGAGGAGGCACACCACAGATCGAGTTCGGGAAGAAGGTCGACGGGAAGACGGCGAGGAAAGAACAAGAAGAACGTGAGGACCAGTGATAATGGGCGCAACCCCATTTCATCGTTCCATCATCGAAGTCCGGCTGCCAAAGCACTTTGACAAGCCAACGGACATGAGGTACGATGGAACCCAAGACCCGCAGGAGCACCTTACGGCCTTCGAGGCCAGGATGAACCTGGAGAGAGTGGGAGACGAAATAAGGTGCCGCGCTTTCCCGATCACCCTCGCGGGACCTGCGATACGATAGTTTAACAGCCTCCCGCGGGGCTCCGTGGCCAGGTTCTCGGATATCAGCCACGCCTTCCTAGCCCAATTTACTACTAGAATCGCAAAGGCAAAGCACCCGATCAATCTGCTCGGGGAGACGCAGAGGTCCGTCGAACCGACCAGAAAATATCTAGACCGGTTCAACGACGAGTTCTTGGAGATCGACGGGCTAACTGATTCGGTTGCTAGCTTATGCCTAACTAATGGACTCCTAAATGAGGACTTCAGAAAGCACCTCACCACGAAGCCGGTGTGGACAATGCAGGAGATCCAAAGTGTAGCCAGGGAATATATTAATGATGAAGAAGTCAGCCAGGTCGTGGCTGCCAACAAATGGCAGCCCTCCTACAATTAAACCCGGCAACACGGAAGCGGAGAAAGACAGAAGGAACACGCCAGAGACGGCGGTCCAAGCAGGACGCCCAGGCCGTTCCCTCGAGTCGGGAAGTTCACCAATTACACCCCCTCACCGTCCCCATCGTAGAAGTTTATCAGCAGATAGCCGAGAAGGGAATTTTGTCGAAGCCCTAACCACTGAAGGACCGGACCGGGGGAAACAAGAGCCTTTATTGTGATTACCACAAGGGCTACGAACATAAGACACAGGACTTCTACGACCTCAAGGATGCGCTAGAACAAGCAATCCAGGACGGGAAACTGGCTAAATTCTCCCATCTCATCAGGGAGCCCAGAAGACGAGATCACGACCGAGAGGTAGAGGACAAGACTTGCGTGGTAAAGCGACGTCATGACCAGGGCGACAGCGAACAAGGTCTCACCATAGTGAACGTCGTAACAGCGAGAGACGCACCCCTAAGGTCGAAGTCGACACACAAGAAAGACGCCAAAGTCCTGGCGATTTTCTCATCATCTGTAGAAAATCCAAGAGGTCGAGGTCGCCATCCAACTCATTCGGCCCGGAGGACCAGTGGTTTGATGAGGTCGCGGAAAGCCCCTATGGTCATCATGGCCTGAGTGAGAACCGGCCTCATCAAGCGCATCCTCATAGACACCGGTGTTGACTCAAATATCATGTTCCGTAATGTGTTCGATGCTTTGGGACTGCGGGATGCCGACCTGAAAACCCACCAGCACGGTGTTGTAGGGTTAGGCGACCACTTCATCAAGCCAGACGGGATAATCTCCCTGCCGTTATCAGTAGGACACGGGCAGGGACGAGGCTCAACAATGGCCGAGTTCGTGGTTCTGTGTGACTCCACAGCCTACAACATCATCCTGGGGAGGAAGACCATCAACGATCTCGGGGCAGTAATCAGCACAACGATGCTGGTAATGAAATTCGTGGCTGACGACGGGTCCGTGGGATCCATAAAAGGAGATTTGGAAACGGCAGTCGCCTGCGACAACGCCAGTCTCTCCTTAAGGAAGACGTCCAAGGAAGCAGCGGGAGTGTTCCTTGCCGACCTAGACGCTAGAGTCGAAGACAAACCCAGACCTGAGCCGGAACGGAACTTGGAGAAATTCAGAGTCGGCGACACAGAGGAGAAGTTCACCTTCGTGAACAGAAACCTACCACACGACCTGAAAGGGGCCCATGATGGAAATGATCAGGGCTAACGGTGACCTATTTGCATGGACGCCAGCCGACATGCCGGGAATAGACCCCCAACTCATGTCACATCACTTGACCATGATGGCGGAGGCCAGACCGGTAGCTCAAAGAAGAAGGAAAATATCGCAAGAGCGAGCGGAAGCGGTGGCCGGGCAGACGACTAGCCTCCTCGAAGCAGGATTTATTCGAGAACTTGACTACTCAACATGGCTGTCGAATGTAGTTTTAGTGAAAAAGCACAATGGGAAATGGAGGATGTGTGTGGATTACTCTGATCTCAACAAAACATGCCCCAATGACTGCTACCCCCTGCCCAACATTGATGCACTCGTCGACGCCGCGGCGGGATATCGGTACCTAAGCTTTATGGACGCCTACTCTGGTTATAACCAGATACCGATGCACCGGCCTAACGAAGAGAAAACGGCGTTCATAACGCCAAGAGGGATATATTGCTACAAAGTAATGCCGTTCGGCCTGAAGAACGCTGGGGCCACGTACCAGAGGCTAATGAACAAGATATTCAGTGACCTCATAGGCAAAACAGTGGAGGTGTATGTAGATGATATCCTTGCAAAGACCACCCGACCCGAGGACCTCATAAGCGACCTGGGAAATGTGTTCGCCTCCCTCCTACAACACGACATGAGGCTCAACCCACTCAAATGAGCCTTTGCGATGCAGGCAGGAAAGTTCCTAGGGTTCATGATAACCCAAAGGGGGGTCGAGGCCAACCCGAAAAAGTGCCAAACAATACTCCAAATGAGGAGTCCGAGCTACGTCAAGGATGTTCAGAGGTTATCAGGTAGACTCACCGCCCTATCCCGTTTCCTCGGGGCGTCGGCCGCTAGGGCGCTACCGTTTTTCAATCTTATGAAAAAAGGGATAGTATTTGAATGGACCCCGGCATGTGAGGAAGCATTTAAACATTTCAAAGAGATCCTCGCCACACCACCCGTGCTCGGGAAGCCCAAAGTCAGAGAACCGCTCTACCTATACCTGGCCATAACGGATGAAGCGCTGGCAGCAGTTTTGGTATGGGAAGAAGGGAAGGTTCAACAACCAATTTACTTCGTGAGTAGAGCACTGCAAGGAGCAGAACTGAGATACAGCAAACTAGAGAAGCTGGCTCTAGCACTGCTAACCTCCTCCCGAAGACTATGGCAATACTTCCAAGGTCACCAGGTGGTCGTGAGAACGGACCAGGGAATCCACCAAGTGCTCCAAAATCCGACTTAGCAGGAAGAATGATAACTTGGGCCATCGAGCTATCTCAGTATGATTTGCGATACGAGCCCCGACATGCGATCAAGGCACAAGCAATGGCAGACTTCTTGGTAGAAGTAGCGGGGGACCCGACCGAGGAAGCGGGCATACGGTGGAGGCTCCATATGGACGGGGCCTCCAACCAAATGTCCGGGGGTGCCGGGATCATCTTGGAAAGTCCTGCCGGGGTCATATACGAACAATCAATCAAGTTCGAGTTTTGCGTATCGAACAACCAAGCGGAATATGAGGCCCTTCTAGGCGGCTTGATCTTAGCTCGGGAAGTCGGGGCTACGAGGCTGGAAGTATGCAGCGACTCACAGGTCGTGACCTCGCAAGTAAATGGAAGCTACCAAGCCAGAGACTCGCTATTGCAAAAGTACTTGGAGAAGGTCAAAGAGCTGAGCAAACAGTTTGAGGAGGTCGCGGTCCAACACGTTTCAAGGGAAAGGAACACACGGGCAGACCTCCTATCCAAGCTAGCGAGCACGAAACCGGGGGCCGGCAACCAGTCCCTCATTCAAGGCATGACAAAAGAACCAGCAGTTGTCCTCCACCTGACAAAGATAAGTCCCTCCTGGATGGACCCCATCACTGATTACCTAGAAAACGGCAAACTCTTTGAAGATGAGAAGGAAACTAAAACGTTGAGAAGGGAGGCAGCCAAATATGCGATCATACAAGGGCAACTGTTCAAAAAGGGACTCAGCCAGCCCTTGCTGAAATGCCTGCATCCCGACCAAATGAACTACGTACTCAAGGAAGTCCACGAGGGGTATTGTGGTCACCACATCGGGGACAAAGCCCTAGCAAGAAAGCTCATCCGAGCTGGATATTACTGGCCATCAATGATGGAGGACTCCAAAGAATTCGTGAAGAAGTGTGTCAAGTGCCAAGAGAATGCCAACTTCCACAAAGCACCGGCTACCAAACTGAGCTTACTGACGTCCTCCCGACCTTTCGCACAGTGGGGGGTCGACCTCTTGGGACCTTTCTTGGTTGGTCCGGGGTAAGTCAAATATCTCATAGTTGCCATTGACTACTACACCAAATGGATAGAGGCTGAAACGCTGGCCAGTATATCCTCATCCAATTGTCAAAAGTTCATGTGGAGACAGGTGATAACCCGATTCGGCATCCCGGAAGTCGTTATCTCAGATAACGGGACGCAGTTCACTGATAAAAAGTTTGTGGAGTTCCTCACCGGTCTGGGCATAAAACAGAAATTCTCTTCGGTGGAGCATCCCCAGACGAACGGGTAAGTCGAGGCTGCGAATAAGGTCGTCTTGCTGGGCCTCAAGAAGCGGCTGGATAATAAAAAAGGTGCATGGGCCGACGAACTTGCCTCAGTTATCTGGTCTTACCGTACAACCGAGCAGTCCTCCACGGGAGAAACCCCTTTCCGCCTGACGTACGGGGTGGACGCAATGATACTCGTAGAGATCGGCGAGCCGATCCCACGACTACTTCTAAACAGAGTGGAAGAAGCTGTAGAGAAGGACCTAGTAGACGAGGCAAAGGAGATGGCCCATTTGTCAGAAGTAGCACTAAAGCAAAGAATGGCCCTACGCTACAACACCAAAGTGCTTAGGAGAGAGTTTGAACAAAACGACCTCGTCCTACGGTGCAACGACATCGGTCTCCCGACTCAGGGGGAAGGCAAGCTCGCGGCAAACTGGGAAGGCCCCTACAGGGTCAAAGAGGTAATTGGCAAAGGCGCCTACAAGTTGGAGAAGCTCGATGGCAAGGAAATCCCGAGAATTTGGAATGCAGGTAACCTAAGAAGGTTCTATTCTTAGCTCAAACACGCCGACTAGGCGATCTGACGAGCTCAGTAATTTACTTTCTTGAATACTTGTCATGGCAATAATTTTGTTTAGCTATCGACTAATGTTTACTTGTCAAAAAATTAATGTTTATTTGTCAAAATTACTTTTCCATCTACTTTTTCCCATTTATGCGTCCCACGACAACATGTTCCTTATAATGCATGGTAAATGGGACAACGACACGGTGCCCCGGGACTGATCACCCCGGGAGCCAACTAAGTTAAAGCCATAACAAACGGCTACAGCAATAGCAAAGCCACGACCTGGCTTTGCCGAGTTACCAACATAAGGGTAAACGAACACGAGCGACAAGCCTACGCCGGCAAAACGGTAACAAAACAAAACGAAAATGCTACCAGATAAGCGAAGAAAAAATGATAATCACAAGTCGACCAAGCGACTATTAAAGTATAACAAGAGTAAGTTCCACAAAGTTCTACAACATAATCACAGATCCATACAAAAAGTACAAAGAAATCACATTTTGGGCATGTCGACAATCTTGCCATCCTTGATTGTTTTAAAGACCCCAATTGCCGACGTGTCGAAATCAGGAGCCACGATCTTCACCTGGGCCTTGAGAGCCTCCTCAGTCATCAGGATCGCGCTCTTTCCTTGTTTCACGGTCTCTTTATGTTTTTCCTAAGCTCTTCGACCTCAGCTTGAGCAGCCTTAGCCGACGAAACGGCCACATCATGTTCCTTCTCCAAAGCGACCAGCCGACCTTGCGCGGCATTGATTTGGCTCTCCAAAGTCATCTCCCGCTTGGTTAGATGGGACACGGTGGCATCGGAGGTCTTCAATTTCTCCTCGGCAGACGCAGCTTTCTCCTCGGCAGCTTTAAGCTTCTCCCCCATCTTGGACAGCTACTCCCGAAGCGTTTCAACTTGAGCTTTGAATTCATTATTGGACTTGGCAGCAGAATCAAGCTTCCTGCGCAGCGACTGCATCCCCGACAGCTTGAACTTGGCCTTCCGAGCTATTGCGGCACCACGGAGAAGGGTACGGTACATCCACCTCACCTGACCCGCAAGCTCGGTGCCAAGGAAGTGATCCTCCGTGCCAGGGAGCAACTGGGAGTCTATAAAGGCCCCAGCGTCGAAGTTCCTCTCCATCATGGTGAGAACTCCTTCAGGGCTGGAGGATGCCCTCTGCCTTTTGGGGGTGGGAATAAGCTTCAAGTTATCATTCTCTTGTTGAGTGGAGGACGAATGCCTGGTGCCAGCCGTCTCCTCACGAATAGGAGAAACGCGCGTCCCGCCAGAGTTTTTGTCCGACATCTCAGTGTCACGAGGTGAAGGCACCGCTTGATCCTTCTTGTCCTCAGGAGGGTTCTTCGGCTTCCCGTCAGCCTTCTTGTCAGCCTTCTCCTCATCGCTTTCCGCCAAGAAAGTCTTGAACAAACCCTCAAGCCCTGTCACTGAAGCAGACATCTCCACTGCAACAAATAAGTAGACAAGTTAGTCGTGAAATCGGCATAACCAATCGAAGCAAAAATAATGCAGGAAACGTCAAAATTACTCACAAATATAATTTCTGGCGACCTCCCGGTCACCCATCAAAAGGTGGGGGTTCACATGATTCCTCCCAAAAACGGCCAACAACACGTAGGCAACCTTTCTGTCCACAGCGGACATCCCCTTGTAAGTCACCTTGATAAAGGTGTTGGACCCTGCCCCGAAACTCCAGTACGTTGGGATGAGGCGTTCCCCTTCTAACGATAACCAGAAGGGGTGGCGACCTTTGACTGGACGCACCTTAAAATACTTGTCTTTAAACCCATGATAAGAGTCATCGAACAAGCCGAAGATCCTCCGACCCTGGGCAGATCGGAAGGAAATGAACCATTTCCTTGCTTTCCCCTCCTTGGAAGGATTCGTGAGGTTGAAGAAAAAAAGGAAAACGTCAACGGACACCGACAACTCTAGATATTCACACACCATCTCGAAACAGCGAATGGAAGCCCAACTGTTTGGATGCAGCTGCGACGGTGCCACGGAAATCCGATTAAGGAGCGCCATTTGAAAAGCTGAAAACGGAATACGAACCACCACTTGGGTGAACATGTACTTATAGAACCAAATCCAATCGGCAACCCGGGAGAATGGAAATTGAGCTCGTATAGCCGTTCATTGGGGGCAGGAACAAAGATGTCGTAGTTGGCCTCCTCGTCAGTCCCGCCACACAAGTACTCAGCTTGGCGGAACTCGGTTAACTCCTCCTCGCCCATCTGGTTCGGGGAGTCCTTCACGTCGGAAGTCACCCACGCGTAGGGATCGTAACCCGCGGCGGAGGTGGAAGCTCGAGAAACGACGCGAGGCATACCTACAGTGGGGTACCACTCGGTTAGTCTATGAGGTCGGGAGTCCAGAAAAAGCCCAGAAACTACATCTAGCCTATTCAATAACTAAGATCAAACATGGCTAAAGCAGAATCCAAGTAAAAACCTAAAAATCTAACACCCTGAAATGGTAACCCCCCTAACGCACGTACTTGACACTATGATCATCTAGCATGCAAATCAAACAAGCAACATGCATATAGGAGAAATGATAATGAAGATAAAACACACATAGAGCAGAGAGAGAGGAGAAGAGTGCTTACCTGATTGACTGTGATAACTGAGAGGAAAACAGGAAGGGATTGATGCTAAAAAACGTGAAGATCACAGTAGGGAATTCAGGAAGGAAGAAGGAGAATGCAAAGAGAAGAGGAATGAAGATGAACAAGAAAATGGAATTAAAATGGAGTGTGAAACTGACTAGAGGGTTAAAAACTGACATGAAGCGCGAAAGACAGGGGTAAAAGAGTCTTTACCCACAGGATTTGAAACAACCCATTATGAACATTAAATGCCCGGCACGAAGAACGAGGCGACGAACGGTTATCCCCATCAACAAAAAGACACACGCGCAAGAGGCACGTCCTCTCCACGAGCGGCCGACCTGGCAACGACACAAGGGAAAATATAACACGCCACCAACAGTGTTCACGTCTATAGCTGGCGCGTTGGGGGCACTGTTACGGCCGGGCCCAAACAGCATACGGGCCGACCCGACCCGAACGGTCGGGCTAGAGCTGCTCAACCTCTCACCCGGACACGCGTCCCTGACAGTTCCGCTACAGCTGTGTGAAAGAAGTTTCGAGGAAGGTGGGTCTCCCCTTGTGGGACCCACCTCTGACATGGTATATATGGGGAGGGTTCTACCCCTCCCCAAGGTACGTCACACATCATTCTCTCACTTTTCGCCTGCACACTTGACTGACTAGAGCGTCGGAGTGTCTTTGCAGGTGACCCCCCCTTCTCCACACGAAGAGCTCGGGAAGTCGGCTTCACTTCCTCCGATCCAGCAACCCAAGACCAGGCGATTCCCCCCTTTTTACCAACCAAAGTATCAACCCGAACCGTTCGGTACCCGACATATATATATATATATATATATATATATATATATATATATATATATATATATATATATATATATCAAAAATATATCTATACTTATACAAGTATTAGGAAAATTTAGTTTTTTTAATTTTCTTCCATTAAAGTCTTATGTATACTTAATAGAGTTGAATTATAACTCTTTGATGAAAAAAGAGCTACAAAGGCAGTTTTGATATGTTAGAAGACAAAATTATGAAGTCATTATTTATATTTGAACATGACACTCATTAAATTCCTAAATTTCAAATAAAAATAGTATCTGATTTTATTCTCATTTAGTTCCAAATAAAAAGTAATTATGATTTATTCAACTTAGTATTTATAACAATAAATGAGATTACCGTTATATAAGTTATTTAATTTGAAATAGCATAATTTATGATTATAATTAATATATGTATTATCCACAAACAAATTAAGAAATTAAATAATTTTCCAACAATCTCCCACTTGGAATATACATATATTCTTTCCTGAAATAATCACATCTTATAAACAGCGCGCATCTGAATGCTATCTCCCTTATTACTTTAACAATCTAGTCTGTCTTATATATTAATTATGAAATTACCAGAGCTTTTATCACATTACTGTCGCGACAAAACCACGATAATGACTATATTAATATACTCAACGACATAGATCAAACTTAGATGAAAAAATTCAGAAATTACATGCGAAAATAACCTCAGGTATATCTATTTTCAACTGGTCCAACTTTGATAAACTTTATGAGATCATGAGTCAAAGTGAAAATGAAACTTAATACTTTATTTCTGTAAAATTATTTATATTCGTAAATTTGTCTAAACTATATGAGCATCTAAATATACACTCCCACTGAAACAACATATCATAAAATGATATAACACTCATTTGAATAGTATCCACATGAAAGACCATGGATGTTTGTTTCTAACTAACCAAATATGCATGCATTTATAGAGTTTGTGCTAACTTGCTCACAAGACACTTAAGCACTCTGAACTCTTTTGTTGAACAAAAATTTAAAATAACAGACTACTAATACATTGTCACAAAATAATTCAAGTAGTCTTTTAAATTTATTTTTCATATTTTGTGGCAAGTATTTGTAATCACCAAAATGGTGCCTTCAAAAGGGGTTTTATATTCAGTTATTTTTGTAGAAAGAGTAATAAGTATCATTTTAACACCTTTCTAAAGAACTCTTTCAATGAACATATGAATATACATGCAATGGATTAAAATTGCCTTGGCATTCAACAAAATCAGAATATGAATATCAAATCATCTCTAACTTTAGTTTCTACCTTTATATGTGTGAACATATAATATTTTACTCTAACAAAACTTGTTTGTCTACTATTTTATGATCCATTTTTAACTGACTCAAATATCTGCTAAACTAATATAGTACACAAATAACTGTAAGTGTATAAATTTATTATCTATTAAATTACTGCTAAAGTATGATAAACCTTATGTATTCTTGAGATTTATAACTTTCTTGAGACACTTAATGAGACTATACTTGTCTTCCTTAGAATTAAATATATAACCTTATTTATAATTTTGTATGTCGTGACATACAAAAATAATAAAATATATTTCCTCTCACTAAACTAATATAAGTCATCAATCACATTTATCTCAAAAGACCATATGAAATAATAATTAATTTGATAAAATATAAGTCATCAACTAAAGTCTCTCTTTTTTTTTAATTTCAAAAAAATTTATTTAAAAATAAATTAATATTGGCAGATATAACTTTAAAGCAAAATAATATATTCACACAAACTACATATTATATGAATAAAATTCATATAATGGTGGACCAATCACAAAGACCTAGCACAATATTAATATTTAGTCTTTATACAAAAATATTAATTTATAAGTGGTATTTTTAATAAAATAATCAAACATTGATAATAAGTTCTGTCAATATATATATATACACACACACACATTATAGTGTAAAAACGTACCTGTATTTATAAAAGTGATTAAAAAAATTTGGTTCTTTGATCTTCTTCGATCAAAGCTTTTTGTATTTCTAATAGAGCTGAATCACAACTCTTTGATGAAAAAGAGCTATGGAGGCAGTTTTGATACTATTTATATTTGAGCATGATACCCATTAAACTCTACAATCCAAATAAAAATTGTATCTATTGATTTTATTCTCATTTGGTTCCAAATAAAAAGGAATTATGATTTATTTAATTTAGCATTTATAATCATAAATGAAATCATCATTATATAAGTTATTTAATTTAAAATAGTATAATTTATAATTATAATTAATATATGTATTGTCTATAAATAAATTAAAAAATTAAATAATTTTTTAACAATGTGTTATTATTTAAATGATTATTTTAGTGTTTTAATTTTTTGTAAGATAATTTAAAAATTAATTATATTTTATAATAATAAATATAATTATAAAAATAATTATCATGTTAGGTGTTACGGATCTGGCCCACGGATCCTATGCCCGGAATGGTCCCCGAATCCGGTTACCCGGGTCCGACCCTCTTCGACCTTCTAGAAGGCTCGGAACCGGCCCACTAGAGCTCCTAACCAACTTTCGAATTCAAACGTCTCCCTTATCTTAGCCAAACAAGATAAGATAAGATAGCTACCATCACCTATAAATAGAGGACCCAGGTCCCTCCAAGTATTCATTCATTTCTTACACCTTCTACCTCTTAGATCCATTCTGACTTGAGCATCGGAGTGTCTTTGCAGGTACCACCCCCCATTGCTCCAGTCAAATAATCCGGCATCTGCCTCGACCTGCAAGTTCCCAATCCATCTCTCAACTCATACCGGAGGCATCCAGTACATTGGCGCCGTTTGTGGGGAATTTGCAACGTCATAGCGGCATGGCGGATAACCCAGAAGAGTAATCCTCAAATTCACTCACTTGATTTCTTGCTTGTTACTGAGAACAAAAAGGAATAATATTTCTTTAACTTGCATCACCTTTGCAGTGATATCACACCTTCACCCTATTCCAATGGCGAAATCCCAAAGGAACAATATTACTTGCAATCACCTTCTTAGTGATAACACTCTTTATGCACCTTCGCCCTTCTCCAACGGTTAAATTTCAAATCCTCTGAGCCCAAAGTCTCGCCTCCCTTTAGTGGGACACCTCCACCTCTTGGACCCTCTCATTCACCACTCCCTCATCCGTCTATCCAAGCGCCATGGCCCCATCTTCTCCCTCTACTTCGGCTCCATGCCTACCGTAGTTGCTTCATCTTTTGAACTCTTCAAGCTCTCCCTCCAAACCCACGAGGTCACCTCCTTCAACACCAGGTTCCAAACCTGTGCCATCCGCCACCTCACCTTTGACAACTCTATCGCCATGATCCCCCTTCGAACCTTACTGAAAATTCATAAGGAAGCTCATCATGAACGACCTCTTTAACGTCACCACCGTGGCCAAGCTCAAACCTCTCAGGAGCCAAGAGATCAAGAAAGTTCTCAAGGTTCTTGCATAGATGCGGGGGATTGCTAAATCGTGACGGCATGACGGAGAACCTTGAGGAGCAATCCTCCAGCTAACACCCCAACTCAAACCCACGAAGCCCAACTCCCGAACTCCAAGATAACACTCCTCCCACCCACGGGAGGATAACAAGCGCGACACATCGCCAACCAACCCCAACCTAGCAATAACCAAGAGAAGACAATCATCCTCCCACTGAAGCCCGGCCACCCGACGGCTTAGGAGAGAAGGCAATCTAGATAATCCAAGAGCTGTGCCTTAGGGTGCAAAATCCCAAAGGCCGAGTTACACCCAAAGAATGGTACCACCCGGAGCACGCAAGCCAAGCGACCTCCAGGACCTGATCTCACCGCAATGCCAGGAACACCATGCCGCCTGAGCAACGACACAGCAAACGGCACGACCGTAGCGTTTTTCTAGACCCAAACACCGACGCGGAGAAGACGACCAACGGCACCATCGGGAGGCCAAACGAGCAGAAAACATGCACGTGATAATGGAAGCCATCCCGTTCACAGAAAAATCCTTGAGAGCCAAACTCCCGAAGGACTTCAACAAGCCCACTGACATGAAATACGACGGGACCAAAGATCCCCAAGAACACCTAACGGCCTTCGAGGCCAGGATGAACCTGGAAGGAGCCGCCGACATGGTCCGGTGTAAGGGCTTCTCGATAACCTTAGCCGGCCCCGCAATCAAATGGTTCAACGCCCTTCCAAACGGCTCCATAGCCAGCTTTCATGACATCTCCAGAAAATTCATGGCCCAGTGCACCACCAGGATCACCAAAGCAAAACACCCCCATAAAGTTGCTCGGAATCACCCAAACAGAAGATGAATCCACAAGAAAATACCTCGATAGGTGGTATGGTATTTGTAACCCACTAACTTACCGGCAAGTGCACCGGGTCGTACCAAGTAATACCTTACGTGAATAAGATCCCACGAAGATTGATGGATTAAGCAACAATAGTGTTTGATAGGATTAGTTAGACAAACAGAAAATAGTGTTGAGATGCAATATAAAAGACATTAAACAATATAAAGAATATTAAAGAAAGGCAAGTAAATACTTTGGGAAGAAAATATGGAGAAGATAGTTAAGGCTTCAGAGTTATCTATTTTTCTGGAATTATTTTTCTTACTAACTATTTTAATCATGTAGGATTTAATTTATGGCAAACTATATGTGACTAGACCCTAATTCCTTAGACCTTCCTAGTCTCCTCTAAAATTCATTAACAGCCAATTCCTTGGTCAATTAATTCCAATTAGAGAGTGATGATCAAATTCCAGTTTATATTCCAGTTTATCCATAGTGGCTAAAATATAATTAATTCTTTATTAAACTCAACAAATTAGATGCAAATTCACTAGGAAAAGATAGAAAAGATGCTCACGCATCACAACACTAAACTTAAATTGTTGCTTGTCCTCAAGCAACCAAAACTAATATAAGCTTAGGATGTGAATTTGCATGAGAATGAGAGTTCGATTAAGCTCATGTCTCTTCTTATAGTGGGGTTTACAACTGCAATCCTGAATAGTTTTAGCATCTCACTTTATCCTTTGAAGTTCAGAATGATTGGCATCCATAGGAACTCAGAATTCAGATAGTGTTATTGATTTTCCTAGTTCAGTATATTGATTCTTGAACACAGCTACTTTATGAGTCTTGGTCGTGACCCTAAGCATTTTATTTTTCAGTATTACCACAGGATACATAAATGCCACAGACACATAACTGGGTGAACCTTTTCAGATTGTGACTCAGCTTTGCTAGAGTCCCTAGTTAGAGGTGCCCAGAGTTCTTAAGCACACTTTTTTTGCTTTGGATCACGACTTTAACCGCTCAGTCTCAAGCTTTTCACTTGACACCTTCACGCCACAAGCACATGGTTAGGGACAACTTGATTTAGCCGCTTAGGCCAGGATTTTATTCCTTTGGGCCCTCCTATCCATTAATGCTCAAAGCCTTGGATCCTTTTTACCCTTTGCCTTTAAAGGGTTCTTGGCTTTTTCTGCTTGCTTTTTCTTTTTCTCTCTTTGTATATATATATATATATTGCCATTTTTTTCGCAAGCTTTGTATTTTTCACTGTTTTTTCTTGCTTCAAGAATCAATTTTATGATTTTTCATATTATCAATAACATTTCTCTTTTTCATCATTCTTTCAAGAGCCAACAATTTTTAACATTCATAAACTTCACTATAAAAAATATGCACTGTTCATTTCATGCATTCAGAATCACAGAAAATACCACCACATTTAAGTAAATAAGACTATTCTTCAATATAGACCCACTTTCTCATGCAATATATCACTCCTGTATTTTTTTTATTTGAATTCAAGTTCAGTGAGTAATACATGAGACATATTTTCATAATTAAAGCAATAGGGAGAACTAAACTAGTCCTAGGATTCTAACTAATAAAGGATCATGCAACAAACAAAGCAAAATAGCAGAAAACCAAAACATATCATACAAAAAGAGGGGAGGAATAAAGAATAAAAGGAACTCAACCACCTTAGTTATCCTAGCGGTCGTTTATTCTTTAGGTTGTGCTCCTCAGTGAAGATGATTTGCCTCCCTTTTGGAGCCATAGGAATAAACAGAAAACCCATAAGCGAAGTGTCAACACCAAACTTAAAGGTTTGCTTGTCCTCAAGCAAAGAAGAACTGAAAATAAAAAGAAACAAAAATTAGAATGAAATAAGAATAAAAGGATAAAAGAACAAGAGAGAATTAAGATTGGGAGAGGGAGAAAGAAAATTAAAACTGGGCGGCGAAGACGACGCGTACGGCACGCGTACGCGTGGGTCGCGGAACTTCCTTAATGACGCGTCAGCGTCAGGCACGCATCCGCGTGCCCTGGGTTTTGTGCGATTCGCGCGAAGCCAGCCGCGCGCACACGCAACTCTCTGTTCGCGTGGCTAGGGAACCAAATTTGGCATACGACACGTTCGCGTCATGCACGCGCACGCTTGGATGGCCGTTTGGTCAAATGACGCGCACGCGTCAGGGACACGTACGTGCGGGCAATTTTGTGCTTTTAGCACACTTCCAGCCCCAAGCCAGCACAACTTTCTGCCCAAACACCTTTTACGCCGATTTGCGAAGTCACTCATATGCGTCGATGACGCGGACGCGTGGAGTGCCAAAATCATGGTTGACACGCACGCGTGGGGTACGCGTACGTGTGGGTTTGTTTGTGCTAGAGGCATCATTTTCGCATCATTCCCGCGCAACTCTGTTCAAAGTTATTTTTCACGCACACCTGACTGACGCGTACGCGTCAGCGACGCTTGCGCGTTGTGTGCTCTCTCTCTCTCTCTCTCTCTCTTTTTTTATTTATTTTAGATACCGTCCGGCTCCTGTTCTAAGATAGCTGCATGATCTGAAAAAAAATAGTAAAAACTTAGTAAAAAAATCAAATAAGGAAGAAAACTACTACTACGAAAAATAGCTAAGGATACAAAATTATCGGGTTGCCTCCCGACAAGCTCTTCTTTAATGTCACTAGCTTGACGGTCAGTTCTGCTAGTTCAGCAGATGAGTGGACCTCTGGCGATCAATCTCACCTCCAAGATAGAGCTTCAACCTCTGGCCATTCACTATAAACTTTTTGTCAGATTTCTCTTCCTGTACTTCCACATGACCATATGGAGAAGCCCTGGTAACCACAAACGGTCCTGACCACCGGGATTTCAGCTTCCCGGGAAAGAATTTGAGTCTTGAATTATACAAAAGCACTCTCTGTCCTGGCTCAAAGACTCTGATGGCAATCTTCTTGTCATGCAGTAGCTTGGTTTTCTCCTTATAGAGCTTGGCATTCTCATAGGCTGAGTATCTGAATTCATCAAGCTCATTCAACTAAAGCATCCGCTTAATTCCTGCAGCTTCTGAATCAAGACTCAGATATCTGATTGCCCAGTAAGCCTTGTGCTCTAACTCAATTAGCAAGTGACAGGCTTTGCCATAGACTAACTGATAAGGGGACATGCCAATTGGAGTCTTGTACGCTGTCCGGTATGCCCAGAGAGCATCATCAAGCTTCCTAGACCAGTCCTTTCTTGAAACGCTGACGGTCTTCTCTAGAATTTTCTTAAGTTCCCTGTTGGAAACTTCAACCTGTCCACTCGTCTGAGGGTGATAGGGGGTTGCCACCTTATGACAGACTCCATATCTGTGCAGAAGAGAATCCAGCTGTCTGTTACAAAAGCGACTTCCTCCATCACTAATGAGTGTCCTTGGGACGCCAAACCGGCTAAAGATATACCACTGAAGAAAGCTCATTACCACCTTGGCATCGTTAGTGGGTAGAGCCACAGCTTTCACCCACTTGGACACATAATCAACTGCCACTAGAATATAGTTGTTTGAATGTGAGGGTGGAAAAGGTCCCATGAAATGAATACCCCACACATCAAACAACTCAACCTCAAGAATCCCCTGCTGTGGCATTTCATGATTGGCAGGGAGATTTGTGGCTTTTGCACATCTGTCACAGTGCTTCACAAATTCTATTGAATCTCTGAAGAGGGTAGGCCAGTAGAACCCGCTTTGAAGGACCTTTGTAGCTGTCCTTTCACCACCAAAGTGGCCTCCATATTCAGAACCATGACAGTGCCAAAGAATATGATGTGTTTCTTCATCTGGGACACATCTCCTTATTATACCATCTGAACACCTTTTAAAAAGGTATGGTTCCTCCCAAATGTAGTACTTTGCATCAGTCAATAGTTTCTTTACTTGTTGCCTGCTATACTCCCTTGGAATAAAATTCATGGCCTTATAATTTGCAATATCTGCAAACCATGGAGCCTGCTGTATGAGGAACAATTGCTCATCTAGAAATGTCTTAGTCATAGCTGTAGGTGGTTGTACTCCTGCTTCAGGCTCAATTCTGGAGAGATGGTCAGCTACTTGATTTTCTGACCCTTTCCTGTCTTTTATCTCAATATCAAACTCTTGAAGGAGCAACACCCATCTGATTGATCTTGGTTTAGAATCCTGCTTGGTTAGAAGGTACTTCAAAGCAGCATGGTTAGTATAAACAATAACCTTAGAACCAAGTAAATAGGACCTAAACTTATCAACAACATAGACAACAGCTAATAATTCCTTTTCTGTAGTTGTGTAATTCTTTTGAGCATCATTTAACACACGACTGGCATAATAAATGACATGTACAAGCTTACCATGCCTCTGTCCTAAAACAGCTCCTATAGCAAAATCACTAGCATCACACATTAATTCAAATGGTAAATCCCAGTCAGGGGGAGCTATAATGGGAGCAGAGGTAAGGTTTGCTTTCAGAGTTTCAAAAGCATGCAGACAATCAGAATCAAAGATAAAAGGAACATCAACAACCAACAGGTTGCTAAATGGTTTAGCAATTTTAGAAAAATCCTTTATAAATCTTCTATAAAATCCTGCATGACCCAAGAAACTCCTAATTGCCTTAACATTAGTTGGTGGTGGTAATTTTTCAATTACCTCCACCTTTGCTTTGTCAACCTCAATCCCCTTACTTGAAATTTGGTGTCCAAGAACAATGCCTTCTGTAACCATAAAATGGCATTTTTTTCAATTTAAAACAAGGTTTGATTCTTGACACCGTTTCAAGACAAGAGATAAATGTTTAAGACAGGATTCAAAAGAATTACCAAAAACAGAAAAGTCATCCATAAATATCTCAATAAACTTTTCAACCATATCAGAAAAAATTGAAAGCATACACCTCTGAAAAGTTGCTGGAGCATTGCAAAGTCCAAATGGCATTCTCCTGTAGGCAAATACTCCAAAGGGGCATGTTAATGTTGTCTTCTCTTGATCTTGAGGGTCCACTGCAATTTGATTATATCCAGAATATCCATCTAGAAAACAATAAAAAGCATGACAAGCTAACCTCTCAAGCATCTGATCAATGAAAGGCAGGGGGAAATGATCCTTCCTTGTAGCAGTGTTGAGCCTCCTGTAGTCTATACACATTCTCCATCCTGTGACTGTTCTTGTAGGAATAAGCTCATTCTTTTCATTCTTGATCACTGTCATCCCTCCTTTCTTGGGAACTACCTGCACAGGACTTACCCAAGGACTGTCAGAAATAGGGTAAATAATACCTGCTTCCCATAATTTTATTACCTCTTTTTGGACCACTTCTTTCATAGTTGGATTGAGTCTCTTTTGTGGTTGCACAACTGGTTTGGCATCATCTTTAAGGAGGATCTTGTGCATACACTTGGTTGGACTAATCCCTTTTAAGTCACTAATGGTCCACCCAAGAGTTGTTTTATGGCTCTTGAGCACTGAAACAAGCGCCTCTTCCTCTTCAGGCTTCAGGGAAGAGCTAATAATTACTGGATATGAATAATTTCTACCCAAGAACACATATTTCAGAGAAGGGGGGTAAGGGTTTGAGCTCAAGCTTGGGGGCTTCCTCCTCCTTGATTGGCGTGTTCATCAGCTCCTTTTGGGGTGGTGAATCGTCAACTTCAACTAATTCACACTCAGAAATAGGATCCAGAACATCATCAAGTACCTCAGTTTCCAGTACTTCTTGAACAAGTGGTTCAATAACATCTATTTTTATACACCCCTCAGAATCATTGGGGTGCTTGAGGGCTTCAAAAATATTTAGGACCACCTATTCTTCATTGACCCGCAGGGTTAATTCACCCTTTTGCACATCAATCAGAGCTCTACCTGTAGCTAAAAATGGTCGACCAAGTATAATAGAGGGTTTTACCTCCTCTTCCATGTCTAATATAACAAAATCAACAGGAAAAATAAATGGTCATACTTTAACAAGTAAATCTTCAACCACACCCACAGGTAATTTAATAGAAAGATCAGCAAGTTGAAGAGAAATACGAGTAGGTTTTACCTCCTCAATTTGAAGCTTTTTCATCACTGAAAGTAGCATGAGGTTGATGCTAGCTCCAAGATCACATAAAGCTCTCTAAATGCCGATTCTCCAATGGTGCAAGAAATGACAAAGCTTCCTGGGTCTGGCATCTTCTCAGGAAGGGTGTGTTGAATAATAGCACTGCATTTCTTGGTTAACACCACGGTTTCTTGCTCCTTCCAATTCCTCTTGTGGGTGAACAACTCTTTCATAAATTTAGCGTAGAGAGGCATTTGCTCCAGAGCCTCTGCAAAAGGAATGTTGATCTGCAGCTTCTTGAAGACATCTAAAAATTTAGAGAATTGCTTTTCTTTGGACGCCTTCTGAAGCCTCTGATGATATGGCATTTTTGGCTTGTATTCAGGGGCCTTTGGTAAGGTGGGATAAGTGTCAAGAGAGTCAGGAAATGGGTTGTCTACACGCTTAGGAGGGGCGTGCTCTACTTCTTCCTTCTTCTCCTCTGGAGTTTCCTTTTCAACTAGATCTTCATTGACCTTGGTCTCAGAACCAGCTACCTTACCACTTCTCAATTGAATAGCCTTGCAATCTTCTCTTGGGTTCACCACTGTATCACCAGGGAATGTATTTGAAGACCTTTCAGGTAATTGCTTACTCATTTGACCTATTTGCACCTCCAAGTTTCTAATGGAGGCTCTGGTTTCTTGCATGAAACTCATCATCATCTCCCAATTAGAATCTTCTTAGGATTTAGAATTTGCTTGCTGAGGTGGTTGTTGTTGCTGAGACTGAAATTGGCGGTTATTATAGTTGTTCTGTTGAAAACCGCCCTGAGAACTATTGTTGAAGTTCTGAGGTCTCTGAGGTTGATCTCTCCACCCAAAATTTGGGTGATTCCTCCACCCCTGATTGTATGTCTTAGAATATGGATCGTTGTTGGGATTTCTAGGACCACTCGCCATGTAATTCACCTATTCAGAAGAGGGTTGAGCATAATCATAATTATCATTTTGCATAAAGTTACCTGCCATGTCATAGGAGACTTCCTGTGGTGGATTTTGGGTGTTGATAGCTGAGACTTGCATGCCACCCATCTGTTGAGTAAGTAGATTTATTTGCTGAGACATCAGCTTGTTCTGAGAAAGAAGAGCATTAACAGCTTCTACTTCCAACACGCCTCTCTTCTGAGGGGTCTCAGAGTTCACAGGATTCCTGTTAGATGAGTATAAATATTGGTTGCTTGCAACCAATTCAATCAGCTCAATAGTTTCCTCTGGTGTCTTTTTCTTGTGCAATGAACCGCCTGCAGAAGTGTCTAGGCTCATCTTGGACATCTTACCCAAGCCTTCATAAAAGATATCCAGTTGGGTCCATTTGGAGAACATGTCTGGAGGGCATTGCCTATTCAGTAGCTTGTATCTCTCCCAAGCTTCATAAAGAGTTTCTCCCTCCTTCTGTCTGAAAGTCTGAACCTCCAACCTAAGCTTAGTCAGCTTCTTTGGTGGGAAAAATTTAGTGAGAAACTCAGTAACCACCTTTTCCTAAGTATCCAAACTCTCCTTCGGTTGGGAATCTAGCCATAGCTTTGCTTTATCCCTCAGAGCAAATGGGAAGAGCATGAGTTTGTATACCTCAGGATTCACTCCATTTGTCTTCACGGTATCACATATCTGCAGAAAACCAGAAATAAACTGATTTGGATCTTCATGAGGAAGTCTGTGATACTGGCAGTTTTGTTGCACCAGGGTGACCAATTGTGGCTTCAACTCAAAGTTGTTTGCAGCTATAGGAGGTACCACAATGCTTTTTCCATAGAGATCCGCAGTAGGGGCAAAATAAGAGCCAAGCACTCTCCTCTATTGATCATCCCCATTTAGATTTACCACATTGACATTAACAGCGTTATTATTTGCCATAGTGGACTCTGCAACCTTGTAAAATCTTGCTTGTTGTAAATGTCGCCTGAAAGTTCTTTCAGGTTCAAGATCAAAGTCTAAGAGATGTTCTTTGTCTCTACTCCTGTGCATACACAAGCAGAAAACAAGAAAAAATGGGACTCTCTACGTCAGAGTGCAGAGAAGTCCCTGTGAGGTAACCTGTGTAAAATAATAAAATAAAAATACTAAATAAATAAATAAATAAATAAATAAATTCAAAAATTTAAAAGGAAAAATAAAAAGAAAAATTAAAATAAAATTAATTGGGTAACACCAAACTTAATTTCAGAAATTAAGAAAAATATTAGTGTTATTTATTATATTATTATTTTTTTCTAATAGAATATAAAAATTAAAAATAAAAAAAAAGAAAAAAGGTAAAACGAAGAGAAAAAAAATGAAAATAAAAAGAGAAATAAAAAAAATCGACGAGGTTTTTTTTTTTAAACGGAATTTAAAAAAGATAATAAAGAAAACGGGGACAGGGGCGCTAACGAAAAAAAAAACAAAGAAATTTTATTTTTTTATTTTTATTTTTATATTTTTTTTGAAAAATAATAAAATAATATTTAAATAAAATTAAAATTAAAACGCCTAATCTAAACAATCAAACAACTTAATAGTTGTTAATCACAGTCAATCCTCAGCAACGGCGCCAAAAACTTGGTATGGTATTTGTAACCCACTAACTTACCGGCAAGTGTACCGGGTCGTACCAAGTAATACCTTACGTGAATAAGGGTCGATCCCACGAGGATTGATGGATTAAGCAACAATAGTATTTGATAGGATTAGTTAGACAAACAGAAAATAGTGTTGAGATGCAATATAAAAGACATTAAACAATATAAAGAATATTGAAGAAAGGCAAGTAAATACTTTGGGAAGAAAATATGGAGAAGATAGTTAAGGCTTCAGAGTTATCTATTTTCTGGAATTATTTTTTTTTACTAACTATTTTAATCATGTATGATTTAATTTATGGCAAACTATGTGACTAGACCCTAATTCTTTAGACCTTCCTAGTCTCCTCTAAAATTCATCAACAGCCAATTCCTTGGTCAATTAATTCCAATTAGAGAGTGATGATCAAATTCCAGTTTATATACCACAAAAATTCTAATTACCTAAAAATAAAAGGATTATATGTCACGTATCCCATTAAATCCAGATAATTAAAATTTAGGAGAATATGTTTTCAAGCAGTTGTTCAAGTAAAGAGCTTTTCCAAGTTATACAAGAACTCAAATAGAAAGAGAGTCATACTTCCGTTCCACCCAAATTCATAAAATAAAGAGCGAAAATAATTCTTAAATTATAAATCCATACATAAATTAAAATAGAAAAAGCAATAAAATCAATCCATAGAAATAGACAGAGCTCCTAACCTTAACAATGGAGGATTAATTGCTCATGGTTTAAAGTAGAAAATAAGGATTCAGGTAAAAAAATGTACTCCGTTACAATCTGATGGATCTGAATCCCCTTTTATAACTAATCTTAATAATTTAAAAATCAAATTTCTAAAATTAAAATTAAAATAATATCTTTTCCTATTCAAAAATCAAATTTGAATTTAAATTCGAATTAATTAACGAATCTTCAGCTGATGGGTGGGGACCACTTGATTTGTCCATTCTGCAACTTCTAATCTGTGTTTTTTGGGCTGGAAACTGGGTCAAAACAGCCCAGAAATCGCTCCCAAAGTTTTTCTGCATTTTCTACATGTGGCACATGTCACGCGTACGCGTCGATGGTTCTTTTTCGCAAGTCACGCGGACGCGTCGGTCATGCGTACGCGTCGCTGAGCAATTCTTCAAATCACGCGTACGCGTCAGTCACGCGTACGCGTCGCTCCTCGCTGCCATCTCCTTTGATTCCTGTGCTGCAGAAACTCCATCAAATCCGGTCGAATGCTACCTAAAATAAACAGTATTGCACAAAACTCAAAATAGCATCCATAGTGGCTAAAATATAATTAATTCTTTATTAAACTCAACAAATTAGATGTAAATTCACTAGGAAAAGATAGGAAAGATGCTCACGCATCAATAGGTTTAACGATGAGTGCCTAACAGCCGACAAACTCACAGACTCGGTCGTCAGTCTCTGTCTAACCAACGGCCTCATAAATGAAGACTTCTAGAAACACTTCACCACCAAACCAGTTTGGACCATGCACAAAATTCAAAGCATCACAGGGGAATACATAAACGACGAAGAGGTAAGCCAAGTCATGGCCGCCAACAAATGACAGCACGGTAACACGGCACCTCGTTGTAACCCACCACCAAGAGATACACCAAAAGAGCACCTCAAACCCGTGAACGCCAACTAACCACCCAGGGTTGGAAAGTTCTCGAACTACACCCCCTACCCGCGCCCATCACTGAAATCTGCCACCAAATAGCAGAACGAGGCATCCTTACGAAAGCACGACAGCTAAAGTAACGGACAGGTGGCAACAAGCTGCAACTACCACCGATGATATGTGCATAAAATCCAAGATTGCTTCGACCTAAAAGACGCCCTCGAATAAGACATTCGAACGGAAAACTCCCCGAGTTTGTCAAAATCATTCGAAAACCTCGGAGAACTGAAAGAGAAAGATCACAAGAACGTGAATGACGCAACTCAAAGACGATACGATAGGCATCCCAAGAAAGTCCAGAAACCGACCATAATCGTAAATGTCATCATTGGAAAGGACGGGCTGAAAAAGTCAAAATCAGCAATAAAAAAGGATCTCAAAGTCCTAGCTGTAAGAAACCAAGCACTAATCTCCTCGATTCTAGCAGCAATCACATTTTTTCCCAATGACTGCCAACACGGCACTTCGGCGAAAGACGCCCCATTCGTCGTCTCGGCAAAAGTCAGAACCAGACTTGTGAAAAGAATACTGGTCGACACCAGAGCTGATTCCAACATCCTCTTTAGAGTAGCCTTCGACAAGCTGGGTCTCTGAAACAAAAATCTTCAAACCCACCACAACCGGGTTACCAGACTCGGAGACAAGTTTCTCAAACCGGATGATTCTATAGTGTTACCACTAACCATCGAAACCCAGAAACCAGAGGAAGACCATCCTCTCCGAGTTTGTGGTCCTCAAGGACTCCACTGCCTACAACATCATCCTCGGAAAAAAGATGATCAACAACCTATCCGCCGTCATCTTCACCAAGATCCTAATTATGAAGTCTCAGGCCGATAATGGCACTATCGAAATAATACACGGGGACCGGGAAGTCGCAGTAGAGTGTGAGAACACCAGCTCGGCCCTCTGCAAGAGATCTCGAGATGCGGTAGGCAACTTCCTCGCCGATCTTGATGCACGCCAAGACCAAAGTCCACGCAGAACCATGGGAGGAAATGACAAAGAAGCAGAGTGGGACCTTGTAGACAAGGGAAGGAGCATAGCACACCTATGGGAGCTAGCCCTAAAATAGAGAATAAGCTTAAGGTACAATGACAGCACGGTACGACGAGACTTTGGACTAGGAGACCTCGTCTTACGACAAAAAGAAATCGGTCTACCCACTCCCGGAGAAGGGAAGCTCACGCCCAACTGGGAGGGTCCCTACCAAATCAAGATGGAAATCGAAAAAGAAGCCTACAGGCTCGAAAGACTAGACGGGACCAAGCTCCCAAGATCCTGAAATTCCACCAACTTACGGCGCTACTAGATGTAGAAACATCCTTCCAAAACAACAAGATCGATGTCGTTTAAGACTATCTCTTTACCCTTTATGTTTTGCCTTTTTCACTTGCATTTATTGCTTAAGTTGTTTAATCGTATATTTTCTTACTGGGCACTCTTTCCTACCCACACCGGGATGTTTTAACGAGGCCCAAACCACAAATGAAATTCATTTTTTCAAAAGCATTGCCCCGTTCGACGGCACGAACCAAATGCGGCTACCCTCGAGGATCAATTACCCCGAGGCCAACAAAATGGATATCCAAAAAATAAAACGGATATCTAAATAAGTAAACGGCTACCCGGGAATCGATCACCTCGAAGCCAATAAAACAGATATCCAAATAACAAAACGGATATCCAAATAAGTAAACGGCTACACAGGAATCGATTACCCCGAGGCCAACAAAACGGATATCCAAATAAGAAAATGGATATCCAAATAAGTAAACGGCTACCCAAGAATCGATCACCTCGAAGCAAATAAAACGGATCTCCAAATAACAAAACGGATATCCAAATAAGTAAACGGCTACACGGGAATTGATTACCCCGAGGCCAACAAAACGGATATCCAAATAAAAAAATGGATACCTAAATAATAAAACGGATATCCAAATAAGTGAACGGCTGGCTATCCGGGAATCGATCACCTCGAAGCCAATAAAACGGATATCCAAATAAGTAAACGGCTACACAGGAATCGATCACCTCGAGGCCAACAAAACGGATATCCAAATAACAAAACGGATATCCAAATAGGTAAACGGCTATCCGGGAATCGATCACCACGAAGCCAATAAAACAGATATCCAAATAACAAAACGGATATCCAAATAAGTAAACGGCTACACGGGAATCGATTACCCTGAGGCCAACAAAACGGATATCCAAATAACAAAACGGATACCCAAATAATAAAACGGATATCCAAATAAGTGAACGGCTACCCGAGAATCAATCACCTCGAAGCCAATAAAACGGATATCCAAATAACAAAACGGATATCCAAATAAGTAAACGGCCACACAGGAATCGATTACCCCGAGGCCAACAAAACGGATATCCAAATAAAAAAAATGGATACCCAAATAATAAAACGGATATCCAAATAAGTGAACGGCTGGCTACCCGGGAATCGATCACCTCGAAGCCAATAAAACGAATATCCAAATAACAAAACGGATATCCAAATAAGTAAACGGCTACACGGAAATCGATCACCCTGAGGCCAACAAAACGGATATCCATATAACAAAACGAATATCCAAATAGGTAAACGGCTATCCGGGAATCAATCACCACGAAGCCAATAAAACGGATATCCAAATAACAAAATGGATATCCAAATAAGTAAACGGCTACACGGGAATCGATTACCCTGAGGCCAACAAAACAGATATCCAAATAACAAAACGGATACCCAAATAATAAAACGGATATCCAAATAAATGAACGGCTACCCGAGAATCGATCACCTCAAAGCCAATAAAACTGATATCCAAATAACAAAACGGATATCCAAATAACAAAACGGATATCCAAATAGGTAAACGGCTACCCGGGAATCGATCTCCTCGAAGCCAATAAAACTGATATCCAAATAACAAAACGGATATCCAAATAAGTAAACGGCTACACGGGAATCGATTACCCCGAGGCCAACAAAACAGATATCCAAATAACAAAAACGGATATCCAAATAATAAAATGGATATCCAAATAAGTGAACGGCTACCCGGGAATCGATCACCCCGAAGCCAATAAAACGGATATCCAAATAACAAAACGGATATCCAAATAACAAAAATAGTGACTCGTGAATCGATCACCCGCAAAGCCAACAAAATGGAAATCCAAATAAAGCTAAATAAACAAAGTCTTGAAATCGGCCCACCAAGAGGCCTAAAATAAGTTCATAATAACGGCCCAAAAAAGGCCACACAAAACAAGCATGAGCTGACGGTCTTCCAACTCGCAGAAAGCCAGACTGACCAACATCCTACCAATTGATGCAAGATGATGTCACGCCCTTTTCAGGCCCCTCACAGTCTCCCAAACTACAGAGAATCGGACTCCCCAACGACTTAGCATTGAGACCAAGAAAGCATACTCTCATGCTCCGGGGGCAACTGTTCCAAACCCGATCTCCGGGCCCTTCTTCGAAACGGTCATCAAACCCGGCATGTGATGAGATGCCCAAACAACATGCTCCTTGTCTGACCATGAAACGGCCAGGAACTCCCTAAATCCTCAACCTCGACCGGAAAAACCAAATAACGATCTCCTTGCCAAACCGCAAACGGCGAGGAACAGATTCCTCCAGCGATGAGACCGAGCACCCTCACTCTCTCGCTCCGGGGGCAACTTTTACGAATCAGGCCCACGGATCCTACGCCCGGAATGGTCCCCGAACTCGGTTACCCGGGTCCGACCCTCTTTGCCCTTCTAGAAGGCTCGGAACCGGCCCATTAGAGCTCCTAACCAACTTTCGAATTCAAACGTCTCCCTTATCTTAGCCAAACAAGATAAGATAAGATAGCTACCATCACCTATAAATAGAGGACCCAGGTCCCTCCAGGTATTCATTCATTCCTCACACCTTCTACCTCTTAGATCCATTCTGACTTGAGCGTCGGAGTGTCTTTGCAGGTACCACCCCCATTGCTCCAGTCAAATAATACGGCATCTGCCTCGACCTGCAAATTCCCAATCCATCTCTCAATCCGTACCGGAGGCATCCAGCACATTAGGTATGTTTTGTCCTTGCTATGCATTCATTACTAAGTGAAAGTAAGTAAAATAAACTTTAATTATCTATCTTATAACCATAGTTGAGTACGGGTCAATTTTCATTTTCCTAATCTCATTGTCGTTTGCAAGATTTAAAAAATAAAAAATAAAAAAAATAACCTATTAACAAAAATAGTAATACACGCTTTTGCAACCCCAATTTCGTGGTTGATTAGAATTAAAGGAAAACCATAATATATATCTAAATAAATAGTCATAAAAAACCGACAAAGAGATGCTTTTCATTGCACCCAAAATACAAGGTTAATGAAATATGTTATGATTTCTTTGATATCTTGTAATTGTATGCATAGCCAAATAGGGCGGCGACTTTTAACCTAAAAGTCACGGTTTGCAATATGGAGACGCCAACCCTCATTGCTCTTAACAATTTGGAAATAGAGGCGACCTACTTATATGTTATATCTATTCACTTCCATATATATGTATTATTTGTATGCGATTACTCACGTATATATATTTTCTTATCTATTAAATATGTTAAATTATTTAATAAATTTTAGATATATTTTCATAAATAATTATTTTATGAAAAATTTTTGGAGGTTGATAATTTTTAATATTTTTGGCTAAAAAATATTAGGACTTATCATAATTTATTATTTTTGGTTATTATTTAGTCACTAACTTAATTTGTTTAGTCTAATTTTTTAGTTTAGTAATTTAACAATATATTTTATCTCATACTTTTAAATATTGATGATTAACTAATAGTAAAAAATAATAAATTCTAATGATCTTTTAGTATTTTTCTTTTTGGTCATTATTTGATCAGTACAGATACTAAATTGTCTTTAACAAATAAATTTTATTAATTTATGTGTGCAAACTTTGAAAAATATGAATATAAATTAAATTGTATTGATTTATGTATATAAAATTTTGATAAATATAAGTATAAATTATATGTTACTTGTATGCAAAATTTTTATAAATATAGATATAAATTATTGTTATTGATAAAAAATAATAATATATATACTGGTCATGTTGGATTGTTCTTATTTATTTATACTCAATTATATATTTTTTTAATTTGTATGTCAAGTCAATAGTTTTTTTATTATTATTAAGTTGGACGTAGAAATTTTTATGTTTTATTGAATAAAAAATATGAATATTAGATAAAATGAACACATAAAATATAATAACCCTAATAAAAAGAAAAGATGAGAGGATACATCGTCCCCATTTTCAACCATATAGACTATATATAAATACTTTATTTTCTTCCAAAGTGATGTCGTCTTCTTTGTTTTGAATGCACCGTTGTCCACTTGCTTTGATATTTTGCGTGAACTCAATTAGTAGAAGAAAACGAAAGTGATGAGTGACCCATAATTCAACAAGCCCCCACTTCACTTCACAATAATCCTTACTAGCTAGTACTAATTACTACATACAGTATAAGTGTATAACTACATATATACGTATACATACATATACGTGCCGGTGTACTACGCTTGGCGTTAATTAATTGCGACGTGACGTGTGTATATATATACGTACCGATATCGACAAGCTAGCGACATTTTCAAAAGGCATAATTAATGCATTCGATAAGAAATAATCGCTATAGATCAGAGCTAGGTCTTCTCTTTAATAATGATTATTACAGCTGAGATGAAATAAATAATGTTATTTTTCAAGTGTAGGAAAATTAAACCACCAATCACCAAGCAGTAACTAAGAAGTATATAACAAATATAATTTCACCAAGCCATTGGATGAATTGGATTATTATTTAGTTGCAAGGGATTTGGATTTAAAATTTTGCGCTTCCATTAAAAAACTTTGAGAAAAAGAAACGCATGCTTTATTGCAACTGAATTTAATTTCTTTTATACTAGATACAAGAGAGAAACATATGATGAGACCAAAATTAAGTGTTTGATTGGGGAATCAAAGTAAAATTAAAGTGGTTAGCTTAATAATTAAGTTTGAAAATACTATAAATGTTCAAAACACACAGACTTACATATTATACAAGGAATTCAGCATAGCGCTAAAGAGCCACACATTGATCCATCCACACTCTTATCCATTGCTCAAACCCATCTCATAATAGGAATACCAACATGCTTCTAGAAAAATATATATTTTTTTCTCACAATATCCCTAAATTCGGTAGATTAAAGATTAATTCGTCATAAATTTGAGCTCTATTTAAAGGTTTGTTGTTGACTAATACTGTATGCATATGATAGGATTTAATATCTGTATTCCCATACAAAAAGAAAAAGGAATTTTAGTTTCTATTCATGAAATGAAATTATTGAAAAGGGATCATATATATTGCTTGGATATTAAATAAGAATATAAGATGGACCATAGATATAGCATGCATGTTAGGAGAAGTTTCTTTAATTTTGTGAGGAATTAAAAAAGAGCATAATTGGCATAAATGTAGGGGGGTATAGTGGTCCAAGTGTTTGACGGAATAGATTTGAGTGGAGGGTTTTCCCTTTGTCAAAAATTGGCCCAATACTTGACTTTTAATATAGAAGGATAACGCGACAAGATACTGACCAAAACAAAGTAAACATTGCCGTTGCTTTGATAATGACCTACATGCTACAACGCCCCACCTTTTTCACAGCTTGGAAACATTGCACTCAATTATTCCAACTTTTAATTGCTTCATTACACTCTGGCTTTTAAATTTTCAAAGACTTTGATTCCAAATCTTTTTTTTTTTTCAATTAATATTAATTTTATCAAAATTATTTTAGAATTTAAATTCTAAATTTTAAAAAATAAAAATTAAAGAAAATAATTTTATCATAAAAAATTAATTAATGTTGACATTTTTTTTATTGAGTATTGACATGACAGGTTTTACTTCCACAAATTAAATATGTAAATAAACATTTTTTTTTATAACTAAATAAACATTTTTTAATATATTCATTGTCAACTTGGGTCCCTTACCCAAGCCTATAATTTAACCCAAAAACCAAGTTTCAACATATACCAAGCCCATTTAAGGTGGTTATAGCCTTCAAACAAATTACAAAAAACACATTGATATGGGCTAAGGCTTCAGACCTTTTTCCTTTATTACATTTAGAGGTCTAATTAGATTATTTATTTACCCCAAATAGGTCCCAAAGATTTGGTTGTCCGACAGATTTATCCCCAAAAAAAATTAACTAAGTCCCTGGTCTCCAAAATTGTTAGATATATGTCATATACGTCCCTGATCCAGGTTTAACCGGTTAATCGAACAGTCTCTCTTCTACGTGGAGGTGATCAGTGTGACGTGTCAGGTTAAAGGCTACCAGGATACATTGGTCCCTGCACACGTGTCCAAAACGACGTCGTTTTAGGGCTTCTTCAAACGACGTCGTTTTAAGTGGAATAGATTAGTCCCCAAGCTTTCTCATGCCAGTGTTATAAAACGGCAGCGTGTAAATAAGGACCTATACGTTGCCGTTTCAAAAGGGAGATCAACATGAATTAGGTCTTCATCTTTAACCTCTGTCTCTTTGTCTCCAACCCATGTATCTTAGTATGTGAGAGAGAGTTTCTGGCTTCGAAGAAGGTGATGGCGAGTGGAGGCAACACATCAGTTGCAAGTCGGAGACGTGGTTGGAGAACTATTGATGATGTCTTCCGTGTTGACAGCGGTTCGACTGGCTTTCTAAGGGGGCAACTTAGAAGAGGAGAACATCCTAAGTGCAAGTGCAATACATATGCCGTAATATCTAGGTCTCGCACAACAGAGAACCCAAATAGGCTGTTCTTTGGCTGTCCTCACTTCAAGGTACTTCAATGTGATTGATTTTTGTGGTGCTATAATTTTGAAAATTGAAGACTAAGGCTAATGTTATGATTCTTGTTTTGTTATTCTGATGGCAGGAGAAGCAAGGTTATTGTAATTTTTTTGTATGGTTTGATGAGATTTTTGGGTGTCTGGTGGATGATGTAGTTGAAAGCAGTAGATTGGCCTCTATGGAGACATGTAAGGGTGAAGAATTTGGTGCAGGTTTGAATTATACTTTGGAGGAGAGAGTGAAACAATTGGAGGAGATGTTGATAAAGAGGAATGAAGATAGTTCAAAAATCAAGAAAGATAGTGTTTTCAGGTTGTTTAGTAGTGTAATAATGGGTGCACTTGTAGTTGTGATTTTATTTTGTATCTATGTGGTGGTTATATAAGAAATTAGCATTGTATGTTTGTTGAAAAAATATTGTATTTGAATGAATCATTTTAGTTAAATGGACACTAGAGGTTGACAATGATACTAAACAGAAGTTAGTCATATCCAAATCGGAGTAGCATGTAAATAAGTTGGCCAAGTAGATATTATAAAATATAGTATATAATCCAAACCAGAATATTCAAATGTCATGTATCAAAATATTAACATAAAGGGACATAAACATAAGTATGCACATAAGTAGTATCAAAATGTTTACAAACTAAAGAAGGTCCATTTCCTTCTACACACACTCATTAAAGTGGTGACACAAAAAGACTTAAAAGTGAAGGTCTATTTTCTTCAAAATGACAAACAAGGTCTTGTCTCTTCCACAATAAATTTCAAGGAAGCATTATTTCTTCTTAGAGAGATTCAGTCCGGGAGTTGGAATGAATTTGAACATTCTGGAGGTTGTGCCACTACTTGCAGCTGTCATTGTCTCATCACTCACACTCTTCTGACTCTTGGGCCTAATTATTGTCTGCTTTAGACGTCTGAAAGGTTGTTGAGGTGGAGGTTGAGGCTGAGTCTGTCTTCCCTGATAGAATTTTAAACAATTATGAGTATTCTAACATAAGATATTAGTATCTAGTATTTAGGAATTAATAGTGAAACACATTATCAAGCATACTTACAGTTTCAGCATTTACATTCATTCCAACATTTGGTTTAGCAGCATTTGTTGGTGTCTCAGGCTGAGTAATCTCGTACATGAGCAAATTTGTTAGAACAATTAAATCCTTTATGATGTATGTTATAAGTCAAATAGATCCTTTAGAATTTATACTATAAGTCAATCAGGTCCCTGATCAATAATATTATATGTCAAGATGGTCCTTATAATAGAACAACTAATGGCTGTAAAAATTCTGAGTCTTAAACAAGTTATCACAGATCCCAAGCCGCACAATATAGAATATTTAGTATAACAAGATAAGTGTTAATCATGAATACTTGAGTTATGGGTGCCGATTGAGAAACCTGAACCTCTTCTTGTGTTGCAGATGAATTTTTCTTGGATTTTTCCTTGATTGTTTTTTTAGGATTAATCCCAGCCTTAGGAGCTCCCTTGCAGGTCTTAGCATTGTGGCCAGGCTCTCCACATTTTCCACACGCTGCCGTCTTATAACACTGGCATGAGAAAGTTTGGGGACTAATCTGTCCCACTCAAAGTCGTTTGAAGAAGTCCTAAAACGACGTCGTTTTGGACACGTGTGTAGGGACCAATGTGTCCTGGTAGCTTTTAACCTGACATGTCACACTAATCACCTCTACGTAGGAGAGAGACTGTTCGATTAACCAGTTAAACCTGGATCAGGGACGTATATGACATATATCTAATAATTTTGGGGACCAGAGACTTAGTTAATTTTCCTGGGGGACAAATCTGTCGGACGACCAAATCCTTGGGACCTATTTGGGGTATTACTCTTTTTTATTTTTAATTAAGTCAGATTTAACCAAGTTGGGTTGGTCTAATAGTTAGCTCACTAGTCCGCTTAAGCAAGTGTCGGGAGTTCGAATTCCGCCCCATTGACCAACGACAAACACTTAAACGGAACTAAGTACCACCGTGCATTACTGTTCATTTTGTTCTGTCACTATATATTATATGATTCATCTTATCCAACGAATTGAAACATGGCTAAAACCCAGCCGGCGGAGGAGGGTATCTAATTCAACAGTTGATTCCCATAATTTGTCAACAACAAATTTTATATTGCAATAAGCTATTAGGCAAATAAAAGGTACTCTGAACATGAAAAGATTCCCTCTTTATACCTATCTATAAATTAAAGTTCCTTGATGCTTGTGTTTTTTGAACTATATTCAGCAAATGGCTTTTTCAACATTGCTCTCTTTTACTCTCTTCCTCTGTGTCTTATTGCCCTGTTTCGCTTCTTCTTTGGAAGCGAAACCAATCTCTTCTCTCATTAGAAAGAAGTTTTTTGATACCATGTTCCTACATAAAGATGACAATGCATGCCCTGCTAAGAACTTCTACCCTTACAAGGCCTTCATTCGCGCCGCGAAAACCTTCCCTGAATTCGGCACCACCGGCAGTTTAGACACACGGAAGCGTGAGATCGCTGCATTTCTTGCTCAAATTTCTCATGAGACGACTGGTGGATGGGCTACTGCACCTGATGGTCCATATGCTTGGGGTCTCTGCTTTAAGGAAGAGATTAATCCTCAGAGTAACTACTGTGATTCTACTAACAAACAATGGCCTTGTTTCCCAGGAAAATCTTACCATGGAAGAGGACCCATTCAACTTTCTTGGTATGCAAGCAAAACCAATCATGCATTATTTCTATATAAATCAATTCATTTTAAATGTGTATTTTAACATATTTTCTAATATAGTGACCAATTTTTTATATACATCTAATATGACTGATATAGTAATTAGTTTTTATTCTTAGAAAAATAAAAAATACTATGTGCACACAACAAATCTGTATTTATTTGTATATATTATGCATATTAATTTATTCATTGTTCTAACTACATAATTAATTATTAAATAATCAAATTTATGAAATTTAATTTTGATGTAATGTCCGTGTAACACGTGCATTTAATCACATAATGTCATATTAGTAAAAATAACTACGTTTTACATTGACTACGTGAATAAATTGCACGCACGCACGACTGAGTAGAATGTAGTATAGTAAAAGATTTTATAAGATTACCAAATACATATTTCTACACGTAGTGACTAATTGATGAATGATACTTTGTGTATACAGTATGACTGAAAAAAAGTATGCAACATATTTATGGATTTATGCAGGAACTACAATTATGGTCCAGCAGGGAAGGAGTTGGGATTTGATGGGTTGAGGAAGCCTGAGATTGTGTCAAACAATTCAGTGATTGCATTCAGAAGTGCTCTGTGGTTTTGGATGAGAGAGACAAGAGGAACACTTTCTTGCCACAATGTTATGGTTGGAAAATATGTGCCTTCAGAAGCCGACATAGCAGCAAACAGAACAGCTGGTTATGGCTTGGTTACTAACATCATCAATGGTGCACTTGAATGTGGAATCCCCAATGATCCAAGGGTCAAGGATAGGATTGGATTTTTCAAAAGATATACCAACTTGTTCAACGTCGATACTGGACCTAACTTGGATTGTGCATTTCAGAAACCCTTGTAAATAATTGTAACTACTCTTTATTAATCTTTCTTTTATTTATTCTTTTTCTAGTAAAAAATTCCTCAATAATTGTCCGATATATATGGATCTATCCTATCCTTTATTCCCTTTGTAGTGGACCCAAATGTATCAAGATATTTTCTAATATTGTTTGTTAGATTATATAAATAAAATGTTTGTGCCAACCATTTCCTAATAAAATAAGTGATTCTGAGTTTCTGACGATACCCCATGGTTGAAACAGTTTTTTCCACCCCTAGCACCAAATGCTGTAATACACTCATAATATCAATTTTAATGCGACGCCATGTCTTGATCTTGTGTGTTATTTAAAGTTGTTTTGTTATGCAATGTTTTGGCAAGGATTTTCAGATTTTTTAACAATGTAGTTACATTTACTTCTAACTTCTAACACACGAGATTTGTGTCCCTTAATTGAAGCTGGTTATTTATTTTTAGATATTGGGTTTAGTTTTGATAAACAGTTTAATTAAGCTATTTTTTTTTTAAAATAACTTAAATAATTAATACTTATATTAAAAATAGTTTATAAATAAATTATTTTGTTTAATTTTTTAGTTCTAAAAATGCTTATTTTAAAAGAAATGTGATAAAAAAATTTTATTATAAAAAAAATTATTTTTTTAGCTTCTCCATAAACACTTAAATAATTTCTTAAAAAGCTATAATTTAATTTTTAAAATTACATCAGCCATTAATATTATTACTCTTCATAAATAAAAAACTAAAAAAAATAACTTTTTAAACTTTCCAAACTGTCCTTAATTTATCACAATTGATTAAATTGTAGCTTTTACTTTTTTATTTAAAATTTAGGTGAACTTGGCCCTAATTAAACTCAACAAATACTTACCAAATTTCATGGAATATAACCTTTACTTGTTTCTAGTTCATGGAATATAACCTTTATATGTCAATCTATCTTTTGCCTTTATAAAAAGCTAATTAATAAAAAGAAGCTGTGACATACACTAATTAGGAATGAATGTACAACAGGAATTAATTAATTAATTAATTATACATGTTGTTGAAGGAAAGAAGAAAGGAGTGACTAGTGAGCAAGCTATGCATGTAGTATATATAACTGAGGACTTAACTTTGTGCATAGTTTTGATGATTCAACACTTGTAATTAAGACTAAACTAGTAGTAGTAGTACTAAGAACAAAATTGGAAACCTCAGTGGTGTCTCTGAAGCTACCTAATTAATCGAAAACAAATAGAGATCTGCATTATCAAGAGGTAGTGAATGTGTCTACCCTTGTGATCTTCAACCTCTTTACAGTGGAAACAAACATCCTACACCAACATCAATATAATATAAATTAGTTTCATTAAAGAAAGAAAGAAAGAAGAGAATTTAGATGATGATGATGACTTACTCCCAAGGAACATCTCCAACCATAACAAGATCTCCTTCTTCATCTTCATAAGTGAGGACATGGCATCTCTCACCAGGTTGAACTACAACTTCATCCATCTCTGTACCCCAGAGAATGGTGGTGTCGAACATGTTCTCAAGTCTCTTAACAAGCTCATGGTAGCTTCTATGTGCTAATATGTTGAGCTTCCTCCCAATTGGAATGCCTTCCATGTACACCTTCACAAACAGGCTTCCACCACATTCTTCATGAGTGCTGAGTGCAAGCCTCAGATTCAAGGAAGCAGTTGAAGAAATGTTAGAGGAAGAGGAACAAGTAGTAGCAGCTTTTCTTCCCATGCTAATAAAAAATGCTATCACAATTGCACCAAGCCTCTTATTCTTATCTCCCTTTAAATAATAAGAAGAGAACACAGAACAGAGATCCTATATTCCTATTCCTATTGCTATTGTTGATAGGCCCTTTTCTACATAAACTGCTGCGCCACCACCCTCTCTTTTCCATGTTGTCTTGCCAGCCGACAACTCCACGTGTCAATTACTATAATAATAAACAATTTCCAACATCATTCCTATTGGACCTCATCTCCTCTTCTACTATTTTCTATACCTATACTTTTACTTCTTTTATCATATTTGCTGATTAAAGTAAAAAAAAAAAAATGAATATTTTATGAAGATATCTTTCAAAAGTTAGTGCGGATATCAAATGTTTAAAGTGGAAAGTATTTTCGAAAAAATAAATAGATTCTAATTTTTTAACTCAAAAATAAATAAGTAATTAACACAGTCTAAAATATATAAAAATAAATAAATTTTTAGAAAAATTTAGACGCTTTCTATTTTAAAAAATAATAAATATTTTTATATTTTTAATTAGTCAATAATTTATTTATTTTTAAATTAAAATATCAATAATTTTTTTTTATTTTCAAAAAAAATATTTTTAATAAAATACATTTTGAAAAAGGAAAATAATGTTTTGATTTTCGAAAGATGATTTTAATTTAATAAAATATTTTTTTATAAATAACAAACAAGTCATATATTTGATTCAATTTTCTTTAAAACAATTTAAAAATTATTTAAAAGATGCATAAAGAAAAAAAATTCTAACACCAAACTCTTTTGTCAATTTTTTTTTGAATTTTTTTCCCATTCACATATAAATAAATAAAAAAAAATTATTTGTTCTAAAATCACCAAATTTAAAAATAAAAAGATCTTAATTGTTAATTAAAATATGAGCGTCAAAATTTTATCTCTACAATCTTTTTCTAAGTATGTCACTTTTATCTTTGATAAATTTCTATAAGGAAAAGTATATGAACTAACTCCAAATTAGTAAAGAATGGAACAACTTAATTAATTAGAAATATAGTGATTATTTTTATTTATTTATGATTTAAATATTGGTTATTAAATGTTTCACCACATTCAAATTAGGAGGAGATACGTTCAGTATCATTGTAAGGTGAATCACGAAAACTGATTCAATTAGCTTCTGTCTCTTCAGCTCTCCAAATACCTAAAACATAATAAATTAGAAAATAGATTCAGAACCATCCAATTTACAAAGAAAAGAAACATCCTAATATCTAGCATAAACACCATCCACATAGAGGTTTTGGATTCACTCAAAGGCATTTGTCTGATTTTTTGCTGGTACCCTCTTGGTTCCTAGCACTGTTGTTTCGATAAACTAACATCATGTTTATAGTATCAAAATGTCATTTTCTTTTGGAGAACTAAAAATTAAATTTTTTGGATGAAAATCACAATTTACCCACTGTGATATTATATATGCACTATACTTCAATTGGTAGTAAATTTTTGTTACTTTAGTTGAAGCTTGATGCATATGCAAATTAATTACATTAGAGGATGATGGTCTAAAACGTTGGTGTTATGATGCATGCAACATAATATTGGCGCAGTTAAATTAGAAAGGAGACAAATGTTAGACAAAGCATGTGAGGGAGTAGTAACAGCCTTGAGTTTTGAGGGAGTGAATCTAGACACTGTAGAGTGTATAGTAGACATTTGTGGTGGACAAGAGAACATTGATATCTGAAACCTTGTACAGGTAAATGGTATAAACCCCAATTAACACAGACGTTCAATGGATATAATCATCGTGTTGCGCATGAGGGACCAATGTTGCAGATACCATACATTATAAAAGGTATCGGAACCAGTGATGCCGCAAATAATGTAATGTTTTATACCTTAGGAACATATTCATGTATGTACTTCCGTGAAATGCTCTCTCAACAGAAAATAAAGCTATAAAAGGACACTGTAGTAGAAAATACTCATGAAGAGACAGGTTGTGTGCGCTTATTACAGGATATACACTAACCCTCATTCGACGTGTGACACGTGTCCATGCTTTTCCTTTTCAAGAATCGACACACGACAAAGCTTGCTACTTTATCATTCTCCTTTATTTCCCCTTCTGGGCAGTGCATGAGGATGAGTAAACTTTGGTGTAACAAGCATCTATGGCAAAATTAACAATGATTCTAAATAATTAGGAATTAATAAAATAATGTGACAAGTGTGATTCTTTTTTAACGGCGAAATGATACCCCGCTCCAACCTTGGGGACAGAAAATCAAATCTATTTATTTTTTGTTTAGCACAAGGAAAAGAAAGTGCTGCTAATTGTCTCAATTTACTAGGGTGCACAACAATTTTACACGAAATTGAGTGACATGTTTTGTTCACCAAATTTTGAAGATATTCTGGTTGTCTAGGATTGTTGTATCTTATTCTCGCCACCCACGTGTACAAATACAATTCAGGCATAGAATTTAATTCTCCCATCCGATTCCCTTATCGCATGTTGGTTAACAAGAACCTATTAGCTTGGATTTAAAGCAATGGTGAATACTAACTAGAGAAGATGGTTTGGAAATAAGAGAGAGAGAAAAGAAGATAAAAGCAAAATGTTAGCCACAACTCCAACCATAATGTTGCTTCAGTCTGTCATTTGGTCCCCAAATAAAACGACATTGTAAGAAAAGCAGTGTGCAAACCCACCTTCCTCTCCTTTTTGTTAGTAGATGTGTCTTACAATGTTAAGACCAAATGGTCCTGTTTTTGTAACGCCTGGTTTTAAATGCTTGGTATCTATATCCCTTCAACTTTGTTAATCGCTTTTAATAATTAAGTTCCATTAATTGGTCAAAGTCAAAGTTACTATATGCGGCAATAAATAACCATGTTGGAATGTCGTCCCCTTTCCAGCACTTGAACAACAACAATGGTGGGACATGAAATGAACGCCATTAAACTCAAACTTTCCGTTGTTGCTTATTAATTGTCTCAATAAATCAACACTTTTAGTTGCAATGCAGAGATTCTTGGTTGGTTCCAACAAGTAAACATATGCAGAGAATTTTGGGCACAGGTAATCTCATTGTGATCCAATGCGGCTGCTTTCATTTATAGCTGATTGACTTCATTACAAAAAGAATTTGAGTAACCAGGTGCAACATCCAACACCTTTTTACATGTCATCACAGAAGATATGGACAAGAGTTCAAGATATAAATTGTTGTGCAATGTTAGAAAATCTGAGTTTACTTAATGTAACATGTCAACCTCCTTGATGCGTGTGACAAGGGAAGTATTGTGGCAGAACCAAACAGATACCTAGTTTCTTACTTGTGTCTAGAATAGATAAACCAACACAATATAAGGAGGACTTACATCTGTCTGCAACACATGCTCCCAAGGCAACACCAGACACATAGTTTCCCCCAAGGAACAGCCCCTCAAACCCGGTGTCTTTGAGAGCGGCTTTAGCAAAATTTAGTAGCTCAACATGGCCAATTAAGAACTGTGGAATAGCTTTAGGCCACAGTTTCACACCTAATACAGTTGGATTGTTGGCATTTGGGTTTATAAGGATTTTTCGCAAATCTCGATCAGCTACTTGAATGAGTTCACGATCCATCTGTCATTGTACGAGAGGCTTTAGGTATCAAAAGGAACTAGGGAAAAGAAATAAATCCTGTAATCAGACAGAAATGGTCGTATGGAACTTGTTTGAATATAAAAAAAGTTATCAAACCTTTGATAACATTCCAGGATTGGTAGCTCCTCCAATGAAATTCAATAATAGAAGCTGTCCAGGTGGAGCCCGGTTAGTGAAAATTGATGAGCTATATCTTGTTCCTGTCAAGTGTCAAACCCAACGTGTGTTAATTTTCACAAACAGAGCAATACATTATCCAGTACCCAACAACTTGTATTGTCATTATAACGAATATTTACCTAAAGTCTCCACTCCTTGGGATCGTGGATGCAATTGACCAAATCCCTTCAGCTCACCATCTATCAAGCATTCTGTCAGAATAGCTTCTTTTGGATAGGATATTGAAACAACAGCTACAGGGGGGTAATAAATCTTTGAAAGTGCATCTGCAGCAGCATTCTGAAAGAGGAATTAAAAGATTAAGAATAGATTCCTTCAATATGTGCAGTGAGCTTGTGTACATAACAAAGGATAACTTCACAGGTTCCCCATTCTTAAAAGAAAGATTGATTTGCTGCAACCCACAACATGTGCACTGAGCTTGTGTCCAACTCTTATTTTATTTCTGCAATATGCTCATTAATCATGTTCTGCAGTATTATGCCTCTGTTGCTATACATATTTGGATTAGAAAAAACAATAATAGAGCTTGATGGAGTGTATAACATTCTTTCTTTTTTGGGGAAAAAATGCATATCAAAGCAATCATGTTCATATTAATTTAAGTAAACCATGTGCAACCAAAGATGCTCATGCATATGCATGTACACACAGACTGAAACATGCAAAGACTAACACCTCCCCACTGCCACCACTTCCACAAGGGACATTGATATTTATTCGTAGGCTACATAATAATTTTGATCAAAATACATACTAAAGTATTTTCATGTAGGCTAATTCTTGTCATTGTGTGTGTGTGATCTATTATTACATTCTCGTTGCAACTTTATAAAAGAAACGATAGAATTTGATTATGTCAAACACAATGTAAAAAGATTCCACAAGTAAAACAACCATATCATAGATAATGAATATAATCCAACTCAAGAAAGAAACTAACGGATGAAGGGCGCAACAATGTCCACTTTCCACTCTGTTAATACTTGAAAGCTTCCAAGATAACTTAACTCTGTTGCCTAACCTGCCAACAATAACTCAATTCACTAAGAACTTAATCCTGAAAAACAGTGGTAAAAGAACTGGGGCATCAATATAAATTAAGAACCATAGAGTACCTTGCAGAAATTGCCTCTGGCAACATGCCCATCCCTTTTCGACAAGATCCAACAGTTTGACCCTTTGGCTTTGGGAGATGCCTACAAGATGACTACTTGGATAAGAGAATCACCCCATAAATGATGAAAAAGATAGTAAAAATCCATAGACAATATTATTATGGATTTTGAGGCAGTTTGGAAACCTTATTTCTCTCCTGTATTGCTTTGAAAGAGCCACCGATAATGCTACCACCATTTTGCTCCAGCTTCCAAATTTTCCCATATGCTGCTTTCATACTTAGTTTTGAAGGATCACCTGCATATACACCTGCACGTGAAAAAAAAAATGTAAACCATAAAGAGGAAAATAAACTTAATATGAAGCAAAAAGCGCAGATTATGTGAAAGATCAGATCGGTGGATCATTCGGTGGTAATGGATATTGACTCTTACCTAAACAAAAAGGCTCTATCAAACGCTCAAAAACCTCATCACCAAGATTGCGGCACACGAATTCCTGAACTGATTCCTCATGATCCTGTCACTTTTGTCAACATCATAATATTATATGAGAAGAGAAACAATAATCAAAACAGTTATTATTCTTTGATCCTTGCAAATATTGAATTTGACAATGACATGTTCAAACAAAGGGATGAAAAGTTAAAGGACAAACTGGTGGTGGAGGATCCCAAGTGCACCAAATGCAGCCCTGAATTTTCCCCCAATACTCATCAAATCAAAGGGTCTTGAAGGCACTGCCTCAGCTTCCCATCCCACAACACAAGTTCATCTTCCAAACCACACTCCACCTACAACACCAAAACTATAATAAAAATTTGAAGCTGTGCAGAAAATCATACATAGGACAAGTTTTACCAATTTCATCCAGCAGTAATAATTTGTGATTCTAAGATTTCAATTTTCTTATTGAACTAGCTATTCAGAATGAGCATCGAGTGTGATAAGATAGGAAGAGTACCAGGAATTGATCATAGAATCGGAGGGTTGGAAGTTGTTGGGACCTTCTTTCCAGAGAAAGCCGTCCCGTGAGAACTACATTGGGAATTGAGTGGTTGGAGGAGAGGGCGTGGGCGACGGAGAGGTCGGTGATGCCGCCGCCAACCACGACGCAGTCCAGCGTGGCGGAGTTTATGGCAGTGCAATGGTGCTGAATGGAAGGCAGCATTGGATTCGTTAAAGAATGCGACAATGATGGTAATGATTATGGTAATAGAGAGCTTCGGAATTGGGATGGTGAGAAGCTCAGAACCATGTCCATGGCCATTCCAACTACACTGTTACTCACTGCCATTGGAAGAGAAGTGTGTGCGTGTTTTTTTTTTTTTTTTTTTTGTCTGAGGAAGAGAAGTTTAATGTGTGGGCCCAAATGTTATTGGAGATTGGGTCGCCAACGAAAATATATTATATTATTATTCAAGGTCTTGGCCCAGGTAACGTTACAATATGGGTCGCAGTTTTGGGCTCCAACAAAATAAAAACAATAATGTTGCTTTTATTTTTTAGAGTAAACACCCAACCCGGTCCTGTCCATTTCAATTTAGGACAAGGTGATCCCTCACCAAAAAAGCAACCCATGCCTGTCTCTGTCTATGCATAAAATAATTCATCGCGCCCCCTCCCTTGTATCCCCTGTCCATAGTTGACGGAAAAGTCTGATGTGGCACTTACCGGCGCTGATCTGGCAGTTAGCGCAGAGTTAACTTCCAACGTGGATGAGTGGGAATGGACAGGGGTCGATTTGTCCCCCTGTCCCATTCAAAAACGATGCCGTTTCTAACTTAAGAAGAAGCAAACGTCATTCTCACTCTCATAACCCCCGAAGCCCTAACTCATATTTACAGAATAACCAAAACCCCTCCACCTTCTTCGCGCGAAAGGACAGTGAGTGGTGGAAGTAGCAAGTATTGGTGCTGACAAGGCTGCCAGGAAGGACTCGGAAGACTCCTCTAATTCCGCACTTGACGGAGTCACTAACGTCGTGCAGTGGAGGCAGCTTGTGTCACCATTCAGGTTAGTAACGAATTTGGACATCTAAAACATTAGCACTATCTAATCTCTGTTCATAAATTGCATGTTGGTGTTGCATTGTTCAGTAGGTTGAAATGAGTTGCCTGGTTGTGGGTTTTTAAAAATGTTGTGGACGTGAATGGATTTTGAAGTTTTTTAGTTAATTTGTTAAATAATTAATGTTGCTTGTCAGTAGTTTAGATGATTGGTACAGTGAGATAAAATGTCATGAATTGGATTTTGATTATTAAAAATAATTTTCAGATGGATGAGTTTGAAGTAGTTCCTATTTTCCATCATGGAGGAAATTTTAAGAGGAATGCACAAGGCAAATTAGAATATGTTGATGGAAAAGTCAAGAAGTGGCCACCTTTAGACATTGATTTGGTGAACTTCTTTGATTTTGAAACGTTACTGAAGGAGTTGGGTTACACAGAGTACAAGACCATGCTTTGGTTTGATAGCATGGCACCTGACTTAGAATCTGGCTTACATGTAATGAGGGGTGATACTGAGATAAATGACATGAGGAATAACAAGATTAAAAACAAGGGGACAAATGAGATTTACATCTACTTTGATCACCCGATTAGTGTGCCAGAAGTTGTGGATGAGGAGATGCAAACTGGAGGAGGTTATTATGAGTGACTCATCTTCCTCAAGTGATGGGTATGAAACAATTGAAGACGAGCCATATAAGCCACCTCCTCCAGAATATGAAGATACTCATAGCAGTGACGATAGTGAGGAACAGAAAAGGAAGGAGAGATTGAAGAAAAAGAAGAAGAAAATGGTGTCACCAAGGAAGAGAGCTAGTCAGGGTTCAGCTGGGGAGGTGAAGTGTGGTCCAGCTGGTGAGGTGAAGGATGGACCAGATGGTGAGGTGAAGTCTGGCCCAAATAGAAAATTAAGCAAGGGTCGCCCAAAAAATAGGGATAAGCCTGGACCAAGTAAAGGTGGTCCAAGTTATTCTCCAAAGACAGCTAAGAAACGGGCTTCCAAGAGGTATTCAAGTAGGAGGAGGACACATATTCTAAGGGATGGAAAAACTAGGGCAGAAAGTACAGTAGTTGATGGGCCTAAAGCAGGGGGTAGTGTGGAGGCTAGACATGGAGTGGTCGGGAATACAATGGCATCAAATTCTGATATTGTTGGGGAAGAGTTAGACTCAGATTATGACAAGCCTTATGAATATGAGAGTGAAGTATTTAACAGCCCAGTGTCTGATGATGATGAAAACAGGACTGCATTTGATGCTTTCAATGAGGAGACCGAATATGGGAAAGTTGAATTTAAGGTGGGGCAAACTTTCATCACAATGAAAATTTTTAAGAATGCACTAAAGGACTACTTTGTGTATGAAGGGAAGGATGTGATGTATCTAAAGAATGAAAAGAAGAGGGTGAGGGCTGCATGTGCAGAAGAAAACTGTCCTTGGTTGATTCTGACCTCTTGGAACAGTGCTGGGGGGTGTTATCAGGTGAAGACATTGGTTAATGCGCATAACTGTGCTAGAGATTTTGGCAGTAATCTAGCTAACAAAGAATGGGTAACATCAAAGTTGGTGAAGAGGCTACTGACTCAGCCTGAGTTAAAGCCTAAACAGGCCAGGGAGTATATGATTGAGGAGTACAATGTACATCTTAGTGAGAAAATGATAAGCAGGGGACTGAAGGTTGCCAGAGAGATAGTTATAGGCAACGAACAAGCTCAGTATGGAAAGCTCTGCGACTATCTGATGGAACTACACAGGAGTAATCCAGGGAGTACAGCTATGATTGATGTCATACCTCAGCTAGAGTCACTGCCACTGTTCGACAAGTTGTATATAAGTTTGGATGCATGTAAAAGGGGTTTTAAAGATGGGTGCAGGCCTCTAATCGGGTTGGACGGGTGCTTCCTCAAAGGTTACTATGGTAGACAACTTTTATCTGCAGTGGGGCAAGATGCCAACAACCACTTTTTTGTCATTGCGTATGCTGTGGTTCCGAACGAATGTAAAGACACCTGGGGCTGGTTTTTGTCAATACTGAAGCAGGATCTAGGGGATTGCATTGAGTTAGGACTGAATTTTATTTCCGATCAACAAAAGGTCAACTCTAAACCCTGCTAAGTTAACTTGTTTGATGTCATTTACTGTAACTTATTTTTGGATGCATATAAATTTAATCAGCTACTTGTATTGAAGACTTATGTATGAATTACTCTGTTTTGTATCATAGACTTGTACTACTGTGCTATGAATTTGATCATAATTATATATAATTCTGCACTCTGCTTTGGTTAGTTAATATGTTCCACTGAGATAAAACTTTTTTATTTATCAGTTTATTAGTTGATGAATTAATTCTTATGTTAGCTAAGAGTCTATTTCATTCATCATGAGTTCATGATTAAATATGTTGTATTGCAGCTCCCTGATTAGATATTGTATTTAACAAATTTGATTTCTCTAATAAAAATTAGTTGATTATTTTGGAATATATATAAACATATAGATAGATATCTCTCTCTATAATATTGCCAAGAGTTACTTTAATTTGAGTCTTAGCATTTTAAGTGTGGATCATTGCTAATAAGAATTTTCTGATATCATGTCCTTGGACTGATACAGGGCTTGGCATTGGCCTTGAAGGAGATATTTCTGAGAGCTCATCACAGGAATTGTGTACTACATATTTGGAAGAATTTTATCAAGCACTTCAAAGATGAAGAGACGAAGCAATTGGTTTGAGAATGTGCAAGGTGCACCACACACACTGAATTAGCTGCTGCGATGGAGAAGTTAAAGCGAGTAAGTGCACCAGCATGGGAGTATATGCAAAAATTTGAGCCGGCTGTATGATGTAAGGCGTACTTTAGTCATGGGCCGAAAGTGGACAACATAACTAATAATATGTGCGAAGTATGGAATGCAAAGATTGTGGAGCATAGGGAAAAGCCTATTCTAACGATATGTGAAGGGCTGCGGTGCTACATAATGAGAAAGATGGTAATGCACAAGAAGAAGTTGGAGTCTCACATTGGACCGCTTGCACAGTCCAACATAAGAAGTTGGATCAATTTATCAAGCCTAAGAGTCATAAATGGAGAGCTATATGGGCTAGTGATTCGAAAAGAGTCCTCTTTGAGGTTCATTCCCAAAACCATAAAGTGGGAGTTAATCTTCACAAGAGGACGTGCACATGTAATGTCTGGCAGTTGACTGGTAATTCTGGTCTTATAGTTATTGGATTAATATTTAGTTGTTATAATTTTTGGTTTATCACTGTCTGTCCATTGTGTTTTTCTAATTATGCATCACTTCGTTATTGTCCATAGAAATGTTCTGTAGACATGCAGTTGCAGCAATAGCTAAAATAGGTCTTAAGGCTGAGAATTTTGTCCATAAGTGGCTAACTATAGAAGCCATCAGAGCAACTTATTCACATTGTATTAAGCCAATCAACAATGAAGAGTATTAGACACCTACCAATGCACCAAGGCCACTGCCTCCCATTATTAAGAGAGCTGCTCATAGACCTAAGTTGAAGAGAAGAGCCGATCCAGTTGAGAGAGAGATGAGCACCACCAAGGCAAAGGAGACATTCGTTGTTACTTGCTCCAAGTGTGGCCAAAAAGGCCATTACTACAAGACATGCCCAAATGCAGTACAAGATCCCAACTGGAAGCCTATGACTAAAAAGGAGAGATGAGCACAGAAGAAGACCTCAACTCAGAATTCATCAACTGGTCCAGCAACAGGCACTGATCCAACAACAAACACTGATCCAGCAATAAGCACTGATCAGGTACAATGTGTTAGTTTTCAGAATTGAGTTATCCTAAACAATAACTTCTTTACTCTATGTTTAAGAATTGAGGTACAATGGCTGTGTTATGTACTGATTACATTTAGATGATATTTGAGCTGTGTGTTTTTATTTTTGTCAATGATTAGGTTCAAGAATGTCATGAAAAGACCTCTGGTCTCAATGCAAATGTCACAACAGTAGGGCCAACCTCAGATTCTGTGGTGAGTCTATGGTTTAGGTTTATGTGTTACACTGATTTTGTTGCTAGCTTTCTATAATATATTGATTTTTGTCATAGAGCAAGGCGAGAAAAGCTAAGAAGAAACTACCCAAAAAGCCAATCACAATTGGCGCATCGACCCAAAATCAAAGAGAAGAAATCTTAGTATCACAATCTACACCACCATCTGAGAATGTCATTTTTTTCCTGTTTTTTAAACTAACAAAACCTGTTTCATGCAAGAAATTATTACTTCTCAATCCCTTAAAGTTTTCATTCATATAACTGTTAAACCTACCTTGTTACAGGCTATAGGAGAAAACTCCAATGACAACCCTACACCATTTAGGGAGAAGCACCAGATTATTAGGCCTCCAGCTCCATGTTTCGTGCCTCCACCCAAACCAGCACCAGGACCAACCTTATGGTTCAAATCTCAACCTTTCCAAACACCAAACCCGATGCCTCATACCTCACAGCTCCAAGCAAATGACTCAATAGCTGGGAAGACTACTCCAGAAATCAGTCATGATGCAATCTCTGAAGAGACGATGGCAGCTGCAAATTCGATTACTGCATCAAAACTTTTGAAATTTGTGCCAACACCCGGCTACAGGCCACCAGGACTCAGGCCTCCTAAGCAGGGGTGACTGTGCTAATAGGGATTTAGAAATGTGTTACTTTTATTTTGTTATTTTGACACTTTAGTTTGAAGGATACAATTATTCCAACAAATATCTTACTGTTCTCTTGGTATTTTGGTATTCACAAGTGTGTAACTTTTATTTAGGGCCATGTTGCCTCTGCAATGATATTATGACTGTAAACATATGAATTACATGTTTCTTGACATTATGAATATAATGGTATGAATTGTTATGCTTTACAAGATTTACTTCAATCCATGTTACAAGCACAAATATTTGTTGCACTAATTTGCATTAAGTTCAGATAACAAATTTTAAACAGTCATAATAATAATTCATTTTCATATAATTTCCACAATGTTTACATATACAATTTCATCTTGCCACACAATTCTTGGATACACTAAAATTATTCATTAGGTTGCATACATACTTGTCCTAAATAAACAGGCAACCATAACCCTAATCAAAAATGCAAAAATACTACAACCTAACCCCAAGCATCTACTTTCACCCATTTTTTTTTTTGCTCTTTCCCAATTGATTTTCTAATCCAATCAACCTAATTTCTAGCTCTTCCACTTTGTCATCCACCGCATCACTTAGGCCTTCAAATCGATGTTGGTTCTGCGGCAATACCCCCTTTGATATTGTCTTCGAAACATGCTCATTAAAGGAAGAAACATAATCATCTAGCCATACAAAAAATGAGCAACGACCTTCTGCAGTCTACATTTAGACAAATTCAAAAAGGTTAAAACCATGAACATACCTTGAAGTAAGTATAGAATCGAATACAATCAACACAAAATTTTCCATTAACATACCTTGAATTTAGGGCAATGTAAGAATAACCTATCCGGATTATTTTTGTTCGCAGACATGAGCAGAATAGCATCACAGCCGCAATAGCATTTTGGGGACACCCATCTCTTCTTCCTTCTACCTACAATACTCTCATTAGAGTTCATGCTATAACTCCAATTATCGCCAGCTCGCATGTTGGAGGATGAGCAATGGTCTCCACTTCCAACCATGGTCCCCTAGGGTTTCGTTATTATTTGGAATATGAATAGTTTGTGTAGAGGTTGTTGAGGAACCAGAAGATGAAGTTAATGTTTGCTTCTTCTTAAGTTAGAAATGGCGTCGTTTTTTAATAGGACAGGGGGACAAATTGACCCCTGTCCATTCCTCTCATCCACGTTGGAAGTTAACTCTGGGCTAACAGCTTGATCAGCGCCGGTAAGTGCCACATCAGACTTTTCCGTCAACTATGAATGGGGCATATAAGGGAGGGGGCGCGATGAGTTATTTTATGCACGAACAGGAACCGGTGTGGGTTACTTTTTTGGTGAGGGATCGCCTTGTCCTAAATTGAAATGGACAGGAATCGGGTTGGGTGTTTACTTTATTTTTTATAATGTTATTTTTCATATGATTTTTTTATATTTTATATAAATTTGTAGAGAAAAGGAGGAACTTATCCTTCCCTAAAATTAGAAGGCAAAAATCTAGTTGACTATTGTATAATTTTTTATTTTAAAATATCTTTCATTATATACTTACGTATAATACATTTTGTTATTTATAGAATTTGAAGTTTTGAACCAAAGACTTTTTAACTAGAATGTAAGATATTTACCGTCTTGTCTAATCTCACTAACTGTCTGTTAATATACTAATGTATTTAATATTATTGAAAACTTTAAAACTATCTTTTTTTCACATAATCTTTTTTTTATAGTCCGCAAAAAGAAAAGAAAAGAAAACTCCACTCAATTAAGTTTTTTTTTCGTATTCTTAGTTAGGAACTTAACTTAAGTAGTTTTGAGACAGATTATTTGATTAGGTGTTTGTTTTGATACGATAATAAATTTATACGTATCGATACAATAAACATTGTAGACAAATAATAAAATAACATGTGAATTATAATATCTATGTCAGTATTATATATATATATATATATATATATATATATATATATATATATATATATATATATATAAAATATCAATTTACTAAAACACCCTTATAATTTAATAAAAATAAAAAATATATTTTTATTTAATTTTATAAAAAAACATAAATTTCCTTTTTTGTGTTAGACAAAACTAACTATTTAAATTAATCAAAATTTAAAATTTAACTAATTTTAATCTTATAATTTTAACTTTAAATAATTTAAAAATAAAATAAAAATATATTTAATTATTCATCCACACTAAAAACAATTGTTTCAATCTTATTGGTGCTTCTCATAAACCCTAATCTCTCATAGTCATTTATACAAATTAAAAAAAAAAAACACATCTAAAAAACTTAAAAAAAAAATTAAAAAGTTCTTCATCTTCTGGGTTTTCTCACCTCCCCTTCACCCTCTCAAAGAACGTCTCTCTCACTCTCAATTTTCCGACTCAAACTCTATTTTCTCTCTCACTACCACTAGCCCACTAGAGTTTCTCTTGGTCTCACTCGAATCTTGTCTCCTTCGCACTCGTTGCCGGCGTTTCAACGTCTCCCGGCCTTCCCAGGGCTCCTCTTCGTCTTCTGGTTTCGGGTCCTCGCCGTCACTGAGTCACAGTAGACCGTTGGTGAGTTCCTACATCATCGCTTTCCCTATTCTGTCTTTTCCAGATTTCTCTTCTCCTTGTATTTTAAGATGATGTTGAATTACTAATAAATTAATTTACCTTGTTGATGATCTAAATATTGCTATAAATCATGAGTAAAGTAGGATTATCAATTTACATAAAATTTCTTAACAATCGTGCATTCATTTTAGTAAAATTGGAACATTCTACATTCACAAATCAGCATACTACCTTTACTTATGATTGTACTACTTATTTATGCATTGTTTATGGATTTCAACTTTGGTCGTTTGCCAAGTTTCATGTCTAATCATTTAATTACTTCTATTGGTGATAAAATATTCTGGTTGTCTATATTTTTATTATGGTATATATGTACATAGATACATATTTCTATTATTAGTATGCGTCTGCTGGGGAACTTATGAGATTACATTTACTGAAGTTTTGAAATTGATGTTATAATTTTTTTAGTTTTATGATCCAGTTGTTGGACAAATTTTTTTAAGACGAGAGGGATTTAAAATTATATAATTTGAGATGGTTGAGGAGCCACCTTGGTCTGGTTCAATAGAAACCTATTATTTTCTCAACCACCTTAAGGGAAACATCCTATATGCCAGGCACAATGCCAGTGAAGCTGAGGTGAAAGAGGTCGCAAGAATAGCTAATGCTCATAATTTCATTAGTAGTTTTCCTCATGGTTACGACACACATGTTGGGATGAGAAGTGCTAACTTAACTCCAGGACAGAAATAAAAAATTGCAATTGCTACAGTAATTTTGAAAAATGTGCCTATGTTATTGTCAAATGAAGCCTATTCATCTATTGAATCTGAGTCAAGCCGAGTAGTGCTAGAGGCTCTAGACACACTAGTCATGAAGAGGTTTGCAGGTGACAAGAACGGGAACAATGAAGCTTGAATTAGCACTAGGCACTGATAGTCATAGAAAGGAGGAAAGTATAGCAGGAATAGATGTGTAAAATTTGAAAATAGGAGTTTGGAGTTTAGTTGGTACGAGGTTTTTGAGCTGTATGCATATTCTTTTGGAGGCAAGTTGTTTGGACTGGCAGTGTTGTCTCTATTGGTATTTTGATTTGTTTCTTAAAAAGAGGAAGGTGGTGGAATCAATGCTAATTCTGCTTAGTTGGAATCTATAGTGTGGATAGATGATAAACTTATTCATTAATCATTACTGTATTTTTTCTTCTTTGTGAAAATTATATAGAAAATTCAGTCCATTAATTGTAACCTCTGCACATATATAGTGAAAGTTTAGAAAAACTTTCTCTTTTGTTGGTTGACTTACATGGGGCCTCTTAAATTTTACCCCTCTCCGTAACGAATGCAAATACTCCACATGGCAACATATGCCAAGTGATACAGTTTTTTGTGATACAGATTTTTGTCCCGAAAAGACTTAAAGACGGTAGATGCCAATGGCAACATTAATACAAGATAATTGGTTTGTAATAAAGCAAGAGAAAGACATTGGAAGCACCTTAAAAGGGACAATCGGCAAGGGGAGCATAGGGCAATTACTCGTGTCAATTGCAAGGCTAGGATTCGTTTCATTCGTCACTATAGGACGGGTAAGTGAAAAGTCAGTGTCTTTGAGAGTGAATACAATCATCAACTGTGTCCACCTAAGTACAGACATCTTATTGCTGCAATCGTGAGCTTAATGACACCGATAAAACACAAGCAGGCAACTTGTGAGCATGTGGTGTTAAAACCTATCACATAATGAGTTACATGATTTTCCAAAAGGGTGGATATGATAAAGTTGGTTTTACCAGCAAAGACCTACATAACCACATTAGTAAGACTAGGCGTGGCCAAGTGAAAGACGATGATGCTTTTGCTGCGTTGGCTTATCTGTTGTCCAAAGCAGACAATGACCCATTATTTCTAGGAAAGTTCACCTTAAAAGATGGTAAGTTAGATAATTTGGTGTGGGTTGATAGAGCAATCGTTGTTGATTGCGAATGTTTTGGCGATGTACTGGCTTTTGACACCACTTACAAGAAAAATGTCTACAACAAGCCCTTAGTCATATTTTCAGGGACCAACCACCATGGTCAAACAACTATCTTTGGATGCGCCTTGCTTTCGGATGAAAGGTCAAAAACTTTCAAGTGGGCACTGAAGAAATTTTTGGAAATCATGTCAGACAAACTATTTGGAGGCGTTATGACAAACAGGGACCCGCTATGAGAGATGCCATCTTAGAAGTATTTTCTGGTATACCACACCGCCTTTGTGCATGGCATCTCTATCGTAATGCGGTACAGAATATAAAAAATAAACATTTTTGGGATGACTTTAATGTATTATTGTATGGATAGTTTACTGCAGAAATATTTGAACAGAGATGGAGCGAGATCATATCAAAATATGGACTTGTTGAGAATGAATGGGTCCAGGGCATTTATAATGACAAAATGAAGTGGGCTATCACATATTTGAGGGAGCACTTCTTTAGCCGCAAAAGAACTACATCACAGTTTGAGGGAATTCATTCATTATTGAAGAACTATGTTGACAGTAAAACCAGTCTCCTTGAATTCATGCATAAATTCAGTGAAGTACTAAGGCATTACCGAAACAACCATCTTACTGCTGACTTTGATACCTTTTAAGTTTCCTGTTTTGACTACGTGCTTGAAAAGTTTTGAGAAACAAGCTGCTGAAGTTTATACTAGAAATATTTTCAAACTTGTAAAAGATGAGATAGAAGCAGCAGGTGCTTTAAATGTGACTGAATGCCCAAACAGTGGAGATATTATTGAGTACAACACGAGTGAGTATTTTAATCAGCAATGGCTATTTAAAGTATTTTACAATAAAGACAAAGATCTGTTTGTGTGTGAGTGCAGGCGATTTGAGACTCGTGGATTACCGTGCTCCCACATCTTTGGGGTCTTGAAGCATCACAACGCAAATGCATACCTTCATCTCTTATCTTGAAAAGATGGACAAGAGATGCAAAGAGTAATTTTATATGCTCAATTGGAGAGCAAGACTCCGCTGATGATATAGTGCACACACTTAGATGCAGTGCAATAGCATCAATTTGTTAGAAGCTTTATGATATTTCTTCAAAAAATTCATCCGACTATAGAGAAATCTCAAGTGAGTTACTTAAGCTAATTTCAAAGGTAGAAAAAAAAGTGATGCGCAAGCGAGACTTTCCCCCACGTCAACGCTAATAAGTGATCTAGCTGTTGTGAAATCAAAAGGTGTTCTAAGAAAAGTTTCGAAAGGCCAAAAGAGGCGAAGATGTTCACATTGTAAGTCAAGAAGGCATTTCATTAGGACATGTCTAGTACTCGTCAACGAGGACTCACCCGTTGAATACTCAAATAAAGAAGATGAACTAGCAGTATTAATATAATGCTTTTTTTATTAGTTACTTTATGCTTATCTATTATTTTAGTTGTAATACCCTCCCTTCATCCCTTCTAGAAACAAAATTAAATTCGAAATTTGAAAATCAGTTAGGAGATGGGCTTAGAATTTTGAATTTATGGATAGGAATCTAGTAACCACCCTCCATTTGAATTTAAAATTATCCCAACCACTCTATCCCCAAATGTATATAAATAGGGGTGCAAACACAAGAGGCAAGCTCAAAGAAGCGTTAGGAAAAGAGTAGGGAATTATGATTTTCTTACTTTTATGTTGGCATGTAGTATGATATATTTTATTTCCTTCCATCCATGCATGGCTACCATCTTTCATGTGTCTTATGACATTAATTATCCTTTACTCATCTTTTATCCACATTGATCATGATTATCTATTATGTCATTCATACCCTCTTGATCCATTAATATATATCTCATATTTTATGTGCATTTACATGACTTTTTATACCATTATATTATTATTCTTTTAATGTTGAGAGTACATACCTTTTTTTATGTCTTGTTCAATATACCATATGTTATTATGTGCAACTAAATGACCTCTTATATCATTATGTTATTATTACTCCTTTAATTGAAGGTCAAAGGTACATGCTTTCTTATAATATTTTCAAGTATTTGATATACCCCATTCTTACTATGTGCAATTAGATTATATTTTATACATTATATTATTAATATCTTATTAGATTATATTTTATACATTATATTATTAATATCTTCTTAGGGTCAAGAGTATATGTTTCCTTATAATTGTTTTATCTAATTGATATCCCCTATTTTATTATGTGGAATTATTTGAACTTTTATACCATTGGATTAATAATATTTTTTTGAGTTAAGAGTACATGCCCTCTTGTAATTACTTTATTCAATTATTTAAAATATCCTATGTTTTTTATATAATGTACATTTACATTATATTTTATACATTATATTATTAATATCCCTCTAGGGTTGAGAATACCTACTTTCTTATAACATCTTATTCAACATGCTCATTTTATCATGGTATATGTCCCTCCTCTTGCATGATCTATTCTTGCATGAATCTCTTCTTGTGTATGCCTAAACAACCCTAATTATAAATTAAACTGAGAGAATGATCCTTCGGTAAGGGAAGGTGACCCCCAAAGACAAGATAATCGAGATGATCCTTCGGTAAGGGAAGGTGATCGGCAAACTTTTGGGAACCTTCGGTAAGGGAAGGAGACTCCCATCAATTTTATATAATAAGATATCTTTGTTGATATAACTCTTTTCTTGTGTATGTCTAAATAACCTTGATTGTAAATTGAACTGAGGGAATGATCCTTCGGTAAGGGAAGGTGACCCCCAAATACAAGATATCGATATGATCCTTCGGTAAGGGAAGGTGATCGTTCGAGATGATCCTTTGGTAAGGGAAGATAATTGCCAAAACGTTTGGGATAAGAACATTCGGTAAGGAAAGGGGACTCCCACCTTTTATACCGGTTTGAGCTCAATACCCTTCATAAAAGCTACAAGTTAAGGAAGAAGAAAGTATAAGGCAAAGTTTGATCATAATGATGTTCTTTTTTTAAGATTTATTTATGAATATGTCAACATTTCAGATGTTACTATTCTTCTATTTTTCCTATGTGCTTTCCTTTTTGCCTACATGCTTTACAAAGAAATATTCATATTACATGCCATATCATACGATCTTTTTTAAATCCCGCACGTGGGCTGGAGATAGATATGGAGGTGTTGCATAGCACTCCTACTGAGACTTTAAGTTCTTATCCCTTTTATTTTTCCATACTGTCTCCAGAAGAACATGGCACAGCAGATAGAGACGACGCAGTGCCCCCCAAAGGTAACCTCTAAATATGACCCCTCGAAGCACGCGTGGGTAGTTACGACCACTACTACCGTGCTCCAAACTATCTACTTAGGTCAAGAGTTCGTGGAAAGAGAACCCCAGCTGCCCGTCGTAACCTTCCTAGATAAGAACGCTTCAGCATTCAAGAAACGGTCATCTTAGGTGATGCATCTCGAATCAGACTCCGAGACGGAGGAAGAGGAATCCAACAACCCTGGACAAGAGGAAGATACTATGGATGAGGATCCAGAGGAGGAGTTGAACCCTTGCGAAAGTCCAAAGGTGGAATACGTACCCTATTTCCCCACTTCGGCACCCCGTCGAGTCTTAGTTCATCCCACACAACGGAACCGGATCTTCACTGCGCAAAAAGGTGTTGGAGGAAAACCACTGGTACCTCGATTCGTGAATAACTGAAGGGTCCTGATCAAGGGTAGGATAGGACACAAGTATGGGAGCCTCTTCGACGAAATTAGTTAGGACGTATTAGTTTCTTTTTCTTTTGTTATAATTTCCTCTAAGCATTTTATTTTGAACCGTACTCATGGGAAAGTTGTTATTTCATATTTATTCAATTCCATCGTTTTAGTGCTACTCACGCACACTTCTTCCTTCCTTGCATAACGATTAAGTTCATTCTCTTTTTCTACCGAGTGTGGCACCTTATTCAAAGACCTTCAAGGATAGGATTTTAACTTAGGGTGTTATATTAGTGTCTTTTATAGAACTACTAAAAAATGCTATATTTTGATTAAGTTTTCTTTTTTTTTTCGTAGTGCTTATATTATTTCTTCTTTTGTCTGTAACAAAAAATTCAAAGGTAGTGAAAGCAAGAAGTTTGTATCTAAATTGAAAGCTACACCGAAGATTAGAGCAAATGGCAAAAAAAAAATGGACAAAATGTAACATTTTGCATATCTAATCATTTATATTAGGGTGTTCAAGAAGGAAAATTATAGTCTTATTTTGACTTTAGATTATTTAATCCAATAGCATAAGTGCAACTCAGAAAATAAGGGAGAGTGAGATCAAGACTTTGAAAAAGTCTTACTTAACTCTACTTGTCTTACTAGTTTCTTTTTTGAATTTTGTATCGTAATTGTTTGAAAATTCTGATTTATGTTCAGACTGAAGAGATCACTCTAACCCAAGGAACATTAAAAGAAAAGACCAACACACCAAGAATAGAAGTGTCGGAAGTTATAGGTGCAACTACAACCAAGAAACCAGGATTGCCACAATATCATTATTATCCAATGGTTCATCCTTATCAACCTTGTGGTGGAGCCCTCCCCATTCCCTTTTATCCTGTTTAACATGGCACGACATACTTCAACCATTATCCTTCTACTGTCGGAATTACATCATATCCTCAGTTTTCCCATATCTCGCTGTATTCTAGTGGACCCAGTGATAGGAATGCATGTGTTGAACTTTTGAATGATGTCATCAATAACAAAAAGCCATAGGATCTATATATTATATTTTAAATTTTTTATATTTTTATGGTATAAGATCTTGAATTATAGATTTTTTTTATACTTTTACAAGTTCAATTTCTAATCATATTCTTTTGTGACGTTGAAAGAAATGGACATGACATAAGAGACTATTTATTATGGTCATTCATGGATGTGTTCAAATTATTTGAGTAGATGTGAAAATATATGAGTATCTTTTGTGCTAGCTATGATTTAAGTTATGACCTAGTTGAGGAATTTCTTTTGTGCTAATATACAGAAATTATTATTTGACACAATGGAAATAAGATTTCAGGATGAATGGATTGACTGGGAAAAAATTCAAAAAATTTTTTAGGCACTTGTCTCGGAATCTGTATATGGTGATGCCTGTAATTTGGTTGAATATTGCTGCTGTAGATTCTTGTCAAGAGATGGTGCTGGTATTCATCTTTTCTGTTAGGTTAGTCTATGTTTGTTCTTTGAAAGGTGTACTGGAAAATTTGATGTGAGGTTACTATTAAAAATTAGAAGATATCCATATCAATATTTAATATCTAGGTTTGCTGCACTCATTTGCCTTTGATGGTTACATCAAACTACAGAATGAAGTGAGTTGGCTGAGCAAGATTCGGCATCAGAATATCATAAAACTCACGGGCTATTATATTCATGGTGAATCAAGATTCCCTATTTATGAATTGGTGGAGAATGGATCATTGGAAACTCAATTGCATGGTACATTGATTTCATTTCATTCATGTTGATTCAGAAGAAATACATAAAAAGTATCTATAGTTGGGAACTAAAATGTCTTATATTGTTTGTTTATATTAACCATAATTGTAAGGCCTAATCGTGGATCATCTTTAACTTGGTATCTCCGTTTAAGAATTGCAATTGATGTTGCTAGGTGATTTTGTCACACTTATTCTGTCAAAAATTGCTAGTAAAGTATTTCTTGTCTTGTATGTATACCATAATGATTAATGACTGATGCATATTTGTCTTTGTTAGAGCATTAGAATATCTTCACGAACACTCCAACCCCCCTGTGGTTCATAGGGATATAAAATCTTCAAATTTTCTTGTTGATTCTAATTTTAATGTTAAGGTTAGACAATACATGACAATTTATCATACATGTTAATTTCTTATTTATGTTCCTACACTGAGTTTTACGGTTTAGCTATCAGATTTTGGACATGCTATATTGCTATCTCTTCTGTAATGCAACACAAGAACATGAAGATGTCGGAAACTTTGGGATATGTGGCACCTGAGTACATATCACATGGTACACAAGAATATTTGTTATTATAATTAAAAGACAAAAGCTTATAGTCTTTGTTACACTGCTTGCTTCTTTCTTGATCCAAATGGTTGCACTATTTGTACTACCTTATAAGCATATTAGTTATATCTAGTCAATTGCAAAAATTGCTAGGTATTCTCATAGTTATGTTAAAAAGGGTAGAGAGAGGTGGAAAAGCTTAGAAAATGTTATGAGAAACTGAAATTGTAAATACTAATAATGATGATTAATTCATGTTACTAACAATGCTTAGTGGGATCAAGTTTGTTGTAAAGAGTAAGAAAGATACATACTCAGAATTAGTTTCTTCATCCAGCATAAAGAACAACTTATCTTCAATCTGCTCAACAATAATGGAAACCTGTAATGATTAAAATTAGCTATCAATACAAAAATATGGTATGCTAATACTTTATATTGAGAACACCACTAAGAAGCGGGAACCAACTGGGTCTTTCTCCACTAATTTCCTTAGTGTTGACACAGCAAGATGCCGTAAATTTGGCTGCATCAAAGAAAAGATTAAACAGAAAATGAGAGTGTATAATACATTATCTAAATGAAAATTGTATAGGAAATAAACCTATCTTGAGGACAGAGTGGAGAGAAGAGTCTGCACATGTGAGTGCATAGAAACAACTTGGGGGTGTAAACAAGTTATTGTGTAAAGCATGCACTCCTGTAGTTTAGCAAGCAAAACTTCAGATAACAATCAAAAGAATTAAGCAATCAAGATACAAACCATCTTGGTAGCATTATGCGCTGCACGTTCCTCTTCTATTCTTCGTTATGTAGTGAAAAGTTTTTCTAGTTGTGCATTTTCATATTTGTAAAAAATAATACTTAAAGGGGGAATAGGAATAACATGAGACATGAAGTATAAACAATGTTTGGCACCACAATTTCCATGTCAGGTACCCTTGATGAAGCTTTTCGAAATTCTAGTGCATAGGGTAAATTAACTCCCTAAAAAGCAACTCATATATCAAAGAAACTACTATTTACTAATATGTATTATTCTGAATCTGCTGATTATGATCAAATTAATCCTAATATCAAAATGGCATAATAACGAGCACCACTAGAAGAAAAATCATAAAGGATCATAAAACACAGAAGTAATAATGATGGCCAAGAAAACCCACTTTTGAGAATAATAATTATATCTCTAATTAAGTCAAAACAATAAGTAATCCGACAAACAAAAAAGAACACAAACATGAACAAAATATAATGCGTATGTCACTAGAAGGTTTATATATATGCCCACAAGAAAACAATAAAAACAAAAATAACAAAATAATGGGATGTTATAAATCTAATCTTGTAGGAATTCATGATCATGACGATGGTAATTATCATTCAGCTTTCTAAGATTTTCAAAGGCATTTTTTTACCCTATACTCGATCATATTATGACTCTTCGACAAGAATGAGACTGCAATTTTTATTCGATTCCTATATCCAACCTAATAAAATATTAACATTTAAACATTAGGCTTAACTACCTAAATATCAAAGAAATAATGAGGAAAAAAATTAGTGTATAATATTACCTTTATGTTACAATTATCATCTTCAAAATAAGCTATTATCTAACTCGCAAACCACACACTTGCGTCACTCCTACATATCGAGCAAAATATATTAGAGAATACTATATAATTGCATAATTTCATACCAATAACTACTAATTATATTATCTTACGATCCAGCTTCGAGGGTGGGAAGGCCTTCTGGTTCTTAAAATTCAAATTGTGAAGAAATCAGATTTAGAGTGCTCTTAAAGTCGTAGAATGAATGATTTTCCAATATTTCGTCTAAAAAAATGGCCTGTTTATGTGTATGTCAGAGTTTGCTTTTTCAGTCATATATCTAGATAATTAAGAAAAAAAAACAGAAAATATATTTACTAATTTCAAGGCTGTTCTCTTTCGCTTGAATTGTTTCTCAATGGAAAACGAATTTAGCAAAATGATTTGTCTTTTAACATGATTGATCACTACGAAGTACCAATGTTCATAACCTTCGTCAGTAGTTTTAGATACAGGGATAAACACCTAATCAAGAGAAAGTCATGTTAGTTATTATAGTTTTTATGTATATTAAAAATAAATGCATTATGTTATGTTATATAATGTATGCAACAGTCCTTACTCTTTTTAAGCAGTCAACTTTCCCCAAATAAATATCGGTGATATAATACTCTAAGCAGTTGGGATCCATCTTGGTCTTCGTTGTCGCCTACGTTAATTTTGTCACTTGTTTATTTGCACAATACAAATAAAAAATATCAGTATTATTTTAACATACACTCCTATATACTTACCGCAAAAGATGGAGGTACAAACCAATAACCACTTTCTCTTTTCAACTCTGTGCAGGGGTGGCAACGGGTAGGGTAGGGTAGGGTTTGAACCCAACCCTAACCCTACTCGCGGGTTGAGCTTTTAACCAAAACTCAACCCTACCCTACCTGCGGGTTGACAAAAAGAAATATTATAATGACACAAGTATCTCATACATAACATAACCATCAAATAACACAAGTATTCAAACAACATAAATTATCCCACAAATAACACAAGTATCTCATACACAATATAACCATCAAATATTAAATTACACATAAAAGTCTTTGTCTAAGTAAATAACATAAACATAAATAAAATTATTTAATTTCATGTCTCCATGAGCATTCCATTTGTTGCAACAACACCGTCACTAGTCTATGCCTTCAGATACAGCATCATCATCATCATTTGCAGTTTGATAATCAGGTTTTCCACCTAAAAATCAAAGATAATAATTTATTTATTAATCAATCTATATATAAATTTAACATTACCATAAACAAATAGAAAAGTTAAATCATAAATAACCTCTTTGACGATATGCTGCCCACAACCAGTTTTGATTACACATAAGAGCTTCCACAGTATCTTCATGAAGACTACCACGATGAGGAGCAATTACTCGACCACTTGTGTTAAAAGAAGACTCAGAAGCAACTGTAGATACAGGGATAGCAAATATATCTCTCGCAATTTTTTGAAGTGTTGGAAATCTAGCTCCATTCACTTTCCACCAAGATAAAATATCAAAGTCGGCACTCAAAGGATGAACATATTCCTCTATGTAATAATCAAATTCAGTCTTCACAAATGAAGCATTTTCTCTCTTCTTTTGTCTAATATACAACTGGTAAGCATCATCATCATCTTGCTCTGCATTCATCTGTAGCTCTTGTGTAGAATCCTCAAATACATTACTTGAATTAGACGGATTTTGTTGGTACTCATGAAGCAAGTCATAGCATATCTGTTTGATCCTCTCAATCTTACTTAAGCACTCATCTTGATTTTGACATAATATTGAGAATTTATACTCAAGCCTAACAAACTTATACCTAGGATCTAGAATGACAGCAACACCCATCATGCCATGAATTTCTTCCCAATACTTATCAAATTTTACCCTCATACTACATGCCATATTACTAATCAGTGGATTTGGAGATGCAGATCATTTTTTCAAGGCAACATTTATATCACATACTTTGTTAAAATAAATGTTGGCTGTTGGAACTTGAGTACCAGAAAATAATTGTGTCACATCATAAAACAACTCTAATTTACCACAAATTTCTTTAGCAAGGTCCCACTCCTCATTGCTTGGAAAACTTTTGTAATTAGGATCTTTTTGTCTTAATCAAGGAAACACATTTCGATACAACCATGCAGTCTCTAACATCACATAAGTGGAGTTCCATCTAGTTGGACAATCAAGAGCTAATTTTTTTGTAAATTGAATATTTGACTTATTACACCAACTCACAAAGATTTCATGTCTTTTAGGGGTTGAAGTCTAATACACCACACTGCCACGAATTTTTTCCACACTCTCCTTAACCAAATTTAGACCATCTTTCACAATTAGGTTCAAAATATGAGCACAACAACGCATATGCAATATGGAACTCCCTAACAACAAATATTTTGAATCTAAGCGCCCCAACAACTCATCAACCATAGCATCATTAGTAGAGCAATTATCCAATGTAATAGTTGACAATTTTCTATCTATGTTCCACTCTAACAAAACTTTCATTAATGCATTCGAGAGCACTTCACTCGTATGAGGAGCGGGAACATAAGTAAAACTAAAAAGCATTCAAAAATATATTTCAATTATTATCTAGAAGGTAAATTAATTTCAAGTAAAAAAAATATTAAAAGTCATATCAATTACTAGAAGTATAATTTAGAAGATTACCTTAATATGCGCATTTGCAAAATCCGTGAACTATCAATGTAGTGTGCCGTGACAACCATGTATCCTTTTTCTTGGTTGGAAGTTCACATGTCGGTTGTAACTGCTACTCGACTATCATTTTCATCCATTAGCTTAGTCATGTTAAGCTTCTCCAACTCATACATTTCAAAAATGTCCTTCTTAATTGTGTTTCGACTAGGCACCTTAAAAGTTGGTTGCATTGATGCCTTCATTCCAACATGTTCCACAAAAGATAAAGGGTACTCATGCATACATATGGCCTTGGCAATACACCTTCTTGTATAAGATGGATCAAATACAAAAGTATCCACAGCACTTGCATGTTTAGATAATGAATCAGCAATTGTTGATTGCCTAGAGTTTGCTAATTTGATCTTTTTACAATAGTAGAGCACGTGATTCTTCAAATTTGTAGTTCCATTTCTTGGATTGGCTCCAAGAACAGATTTGCAATGGTTACATTTTGCCTTCCAATCTTTTTCCTCTTGAAATCGAGTAAAGTATTGCCAATAAACACTCTTCACACTCGATTTGTTGCTATTTTCAATCGAAGCGGACTCATCTGGAACAAAATTAGCAGTTGCTTCCACCAGAGGTTCTTGTTGTTGTTCTTCTGCAGCCACATCTTGTGCCACTACATCCATATTGGTACTTGACATTTCGAAGTGAATTCCCTACAAATATATATATGTGACATGTTTAAATACACTTTGTACAGATAATCAGATATACAATTTACACACACATACATATAAAATAAAATAAAAAGAAAAAAAAAGTTCCTTTCTATATCAACTTAACTTCCATTAGAAAAATAGCTAAGTCTACAACATAAAAATCACAACTACAAAGTATCCTAATTAATCCTCTATAATTCAATTGCAGTCAACATTTTTCCATTTAATCCACAAGAAAAATGATAATAAAAAGGACTAGTACAACTCAGATCAAGTGAAGAAGATGCAGATACATAAACGGCGATAACATACAGGAAAAAACAAGCACGATGCAGCACATAACAACATGGTAAGCTACACAAAGCAACACATCACTACACAAAGCTACTCAATTCATGTCATATCATTTCAAACTTTATTAATTATTTCTTAATGGAATAATCTCTTTAATTTTCAGATCTCTGCTGCCATTTTCAAACTAATAAGCCTACAAAAGTATTTATTCAACGTCATTCTATTTTTTAATGCCACATTTAAATATATGACAGTATAAATTAAAGCTGAACCATCATTCATGTTGCACCGTTTATATTAATCTCAGTAAAATTTTCGATCTGAATGAAGAATCCAAAATAATTACAACCCACCCACAAAATAGCAGCACAGCAGAATACCAAGCAAAGCATTAACAAAATTAAAAAAAAAATGAAGAACAAGTGAGCAAGCACTAACCTTCGATCTGAGGCGGCGAGCAGAATCACCAGATGAATCTGTACAAACACAAACACAAAATCACAACACAGTTCAATAACAAGTAGCACAAACACAAAAATCCTAACACAACAAAATGAAGAATAGAGCAGTGAGCAGAAACCCAGAACCAGAGCGCATGAAAAAAATAAAAAAAAAACAAAGAACAGAGAGCAGTGAGCAGGCAGTGCTGACCTTCGGCGACCAAACTAAGACGACGGCGCGAGCAGAGGACAGACGAGGACGACGGCGAGCAGAAGACAGGCGAAGAAGACGAACACCCAGAGTGCAGACGAAGACGGTGAGTGAGATGAAGACGAAGCTGTTCGGCGAATGGGTTAGGGCTTAGTGTGCGAAGGCTTCCATGGTTCGAAGAGGAGAAAGTGAAGGACTGAAGGCTGCTTCTTTTCTTTATTTCAACCCTAAACATACAACGACACCGTTTATTTGTTTGACTGAGGGTTGCTCTTGCTTTTGAATTGATCTCTCCTTCTTTTGTAAAGTTTTGATAAATTTAATAAGTAAAGTTTACATATTTATAAATTTAGTTCAGTGGCCAGGAGCCTTTTGCATATTCTTAAGGTCCTTGGTTCAACTCCCATATGTAACATTTTTAAACATATATAATACATATTATGGAGGGTGCGGGTAGGGCGGGTAGGGTTGAGGATCAACCCGCACCCTATCCGCTCCGCAAGCCAACCCGCTCCACAGTGGATCGGGTTGGCAACCCTACTCGACCGGGTTGGGTACCCGCGGATAGGGTCCATGCTGCCAGGCCTAACTCTGTAGCACAAGAGAATCAATTGGCTTGCCTGGCATCAAACTCCTGAATACATCTCAGCTAAACAAATCCACAACACTGTTAAAAAACAATATGCTGATTAAGTTTACTTACTTATCCACCAATAGATAACCATATAAGTATGCTGTAATTGCAAGTTCAGTATTGTCCAAACTCATCGAAGCTGTTGGTCTAAAAGATACATGCACCCTGATAAACCACTATTTCATGGTTTATCTTGTGCTCAATTGAGTGGTTTTTATCTACTCTTTACCCACTTATTCATACTATTTGCATGGTTTTACATTTACCTTCCTAATTATGTGCTTTGATTGAAAGCATGCTTCTTTGGACTTATAATTGCTAATATTAATCTTCTTTTATTACCATTAGATGCTTTGATATGTGTGTTAAGTGTTTTCAGATATTATAAGGCAGGAATGGCTTGGAGGATGGAAAGAAAGCATGCAAAAGTGGAAGGAATGCAAGAAGTTGGAGAAATTGCTAAGCTGTCCAGCCTGACCTCTCTGCACTCAAACGGCTATAACTTTATCTACAGAGGTCCAAACGACGCGGTTCCAGTTGCGTTGGAAAGCTAACGTCCGGGGCTTCGATTTGATATATAATATGCTATAGTTCCTCTGACGCTAAGCGATGCGACCGCGTAATCCATGCGGCCGCATTGCAATGACGAAAATCCAGCATGGCAAAAATTCGAAACCAGCGAATTCTGGACTGTTTTTGACCCAGTTTGCGGCCCAGAAAACACAGATTAGAGGCTATAAAGTGGGGGACTGCATCCATTCATAAAGAGGCTCACACCATTCACAATTTTAGGAGTAGATGTAGTTTTTAGAGAGAGAGGTTCTCTCCTCTCTCTTAGGATTAGGATTTAGGATTTCTCTTAGTTTTAGGAGTGACTCTCAATCCCAGGTTCAACGTTCTTTTACTTTATATTTATCTCTTACGTTCAGATACTTTAATGCTTATATTAGTTATGTTGCCTATTTGGCTTATGCTACATTCATGTTATGATTTTCTTAATTAATATTATTTGAGGTATTTCAGATTTAAGATTGCTTTGCTTTTAATTTAATTTAGATATTTTTCTCCCTTTTGGCTTTGGTTAAATAATTGGTGACTCTTGAGTTATCAAACTCATTGTTGATTGAGAATTGGAATTCTTCAAGAATTAATTCATCCACTTAACTTACCTTCATAGTTAGAGGTTAATAAAGTGGGAGAAAAATCCAATTCTCGTTACAATTGATAAGGATAACTGGGATAGGACCTCCAGTCTTCATACCTTGCCAAGAGTTTATTTTTATTATTATTATTTTATTTTACTTGTCATATAACATATTCCCACCTTACTTCCTAAACCCCAATTTACAAACTCATAACCAATAATACGAACATACTTCCCTGCGATTCCTTGAGAAGACAACCCGAGGTTTAATACTCGGTTATCAATTTAAAAAGGGGTTTGTTACTTGTGACAACCAAAACGTTTGTACGAAAGGGATTTTTGTCGGTTTAGAGACTATATCTACAACGCAACTGTTTTTATGACATTCTTTACTGGCAAAAATCCCGACGTCACACCCACTAAATATAAAAAAACCTATTACTATTGAAATAATAATAATAAAAACTAAACTACTTATTACTTAGTACTCACAATAGGTAGCTCTAGTCCAAGAACATTAATTGGAGCAAGTGAGTCTCTTCTTTTTTTTAGTAGTAGACAAATCCGTCTTTGCGTTCTCAATAGAACATAGCAACAATGGATTACTCGATGCACTACCTTGTTGAGTAAGAGTATTAGAATTGGAACCAAAGACCTTAAACACCTTAGAGGGGGAGCTAGAATTATTTTCCAAATGTTGAACAAGAGATTGGACTAGTTAAATCAATTGACCAATTGAATTGGCTAATGAATCCAAAGTCACTTTGTCCTTCAATGGATCGTGTTCACTGTAACGCTAAAAAAAAGTTAACAAGGATGTAAAAATAAAGATAATAGTGAGATATTAATCAAATGACAAATTGAAATTCACAATAAACACCCAAATGTAGAACATAAAAAATCATTCATCAAATTACAAATCTAAATTCACCGTAACCAGAGTCTAGATATAAGAGACATGTCATTGTCACCACTTTGGAACAAACCCAGGGACGTGTGCGACTGTGTGCATAGTAGGACAAATTGCTGAGGACACGATAAACGGTGACAACGCAACGAACTACGGCAAGACAGCAAGGCAGAAAAGAGAGCGAATTTGCGACAATAAAGAGAAGCAACGGAGATAGTAAAATTATGTGCAACTATGTGTGAAGCCGATTAGACGAAGGAGACGCAGGCGACCAGCAGAGAGAACGGTGGTGTAGGACAGATGACAAAGGCGCAGAAGGCAGAACAGTGATAAAGTGAGAGTGAGTGAGTCACGACGGCGAAGAGTGAGTGACCAAATCCTAAACCCTTTTTACTTTTTTTTTTGCCAAAATACATAATCATATCATGTATGCTCATATTTTTATTTTATAATTTTTAGGCATCTTTTTTTTAATATTTTTTATAGTAAAAAATAATACCATACACATATTTTTAAATCAAAGAATTTTCCTGTAAGTTAACAGAAGAGAGATGGTAACAAAGGGCCATACATGAATCAAATCCAAAAATTCTTATATGCTAGATTTAAATAACAAGAAGAGAAACATGTTAATAATGCCAAAAAACGGGATTGATTAGAATAACAAGGATTTGGATAGGTTTATGAATGACAAAAAATCTTTTTCCCGTTTTCTTTTGAGATAAATTTATATAACTAAATTAATTAATATTACAATATAATTCATATTTTTTTAATTGAAGAAGTGAATGAAAAGGCTCGTTATTAAAAGAAAATAAAAGAATATTGAGAACAAATTTATAAAACAAGAACAATAAAAATAATAATTATTACGTACATGTTCAAAATTTCTATTGATTCTTGATGGTTCTTCATATTAGGAATAGAACTTGCCTCAACAGAAGCAGTCTGATTATTTCTACGTGTTTTTACCATTATAATTAGCTTATGATTTTATGTGTTTTAGAAAAAATACATAATAATGATAAAAGAGAGTCGCTATTATATATCATTTTAAAGTGAATCTATATTAAATATAAATTCAATCTAATTATTGACAATCTTATTAGTATTATAATCAAAATAAATCATACAGATTTTATTTTTAAATAAATCATATATTCAGTCAAAATCAATATTATATATAAAAATTACAAGTTTAAATGATAATATCACTAGAGTAGTAATAAGTTTGATTATTGATATCTATCATAAATAATTTCTAGATAAAAATAATAAGTTTTTAGTTATATATAATTTTAAAAAAATATATTTATTATTAAAAATTATATTTTTATTATAACGTAAATTTAAATAATAATATATACTATGAATAATGTCTCAATAAAAATAATAAGTTTTCAATAATATATAATGTTAAAAAATAATATATTTATTATCACGAAGAGTAATAATAAATTATAAAAATAATATTTACTTTGAATAATTTTAAAATAAAAATAATATCTACTTTAAATAGTATTTTTTTTTAAATTACACTCATAAAAGATGCACATACTTTGTAATTATATGATATGATATAAATATGCAATAATAAAATCTTTTTAAAAGATAATTTCTCAAAAATAAAGACTGAGCAAGCAAAAATTTAAACTATATATAAAGATATATTTTAACATGTCGTTAGAAAATTATATTCACAATATTATTCTAATTGTGTTACATATATGCTTGGGTGCTTGACATGGGTAAGCGAAAATTATTTGGACAACCTTAACGTAGCGAGAAAAAAAGAGACACGAGAGAGGTTAGCATTAATGTTATTGATAACCAACTCTTATATTATTTGTACTTCAACTATATACCTCACATACCCCAATATTTCTAATCAATATACCACGATTTTTATACTGTTGCAGTATATTCTAACCAATCTCCGACAACCATGCATCCATCGCTATACAACCTATTTCCACCATCACTTATCGTAGGTTCAACTGTCACAAATTTTTGGCCTCCTACTCTCTTATATCTTTTTCAATCTACTAATTCAAGAGATACCGATGAAATTTTTAAACTGCTAAAGTCTCCACAACATCATCAGTTTGACTCTGGTACAAATAAGAAAGCATCAAAGCATACAAGTGTACACGATAAGAAGGTATCTACGGCCAAGAGAAGAATTGTCTGGAATCCATATTTGTCTAAGAATATGATTGGTGTGAATACTGTCTCCATTAAAGACAAATTTTTAAAAAATAAAAAAACTATACTGAGGGCCTCACACAAATCTCTAACCGAAGAGCAAAAGACACTCTTAAAAAAGAGTACATCAAGTGGATATTCTATTAGCATGCATTCCCTATACAACAAAATGACTGAGCACAATAAATGGAGAATTGAATGGCCATCTGTAAGTTTGTATATCACAAGAATTTGCATCAATCATCTAAGGTTACATAACTTAATAATCTTACCATTTTTTTTTATTTTGCAATAGATCCCAGTTTTATTTAAGCCTCCTGCATACATAGATTTGGATGACCTAGATATTAAAATGGCAACCTATGTGTTTTCACCAAATAAAAGAAGGTTACGTATCTCATTATCCATATATTAAAACTTTAAAAAATGATACAATATTAATGTGTTTCATGTTTGTAGTGATGAGGTATTGGTGATAACAAACAAGTTTAGCGGAACTTGTGACAATTTCAAGTCATTAATTTCCAAGAAATGGGTGCATGGGGATGTAAGTGCATAATTAAGTTATTATCTCTAGCATACTTTCAATTCTTAATAAATTTATTAATTACCACATAAGTATTGGATTTGGTGGCTACTATGCTAACTGTGCAAGAGAAAGGAATAGGATATCAAACACATTGGTATTTGCCAGCTATGTTTTCGGTACACCATCTCCTTTTTAGGTTTGTTACTATTTTTATTTATTTTATCTTATTGTATAATTATTGTCACTGATTTAGCCCCTAATTATTAAATTCAACAATTCATACTGGAATGTGATACTAAAATTAAAGTTTTGTTGAAATATTATAAAAAAGAATTCATAAAAAAAGTTAATAAAGGTCTAAAAAAGGTATAAAATTTATTGTATTTTTTTCATTGTTTAATGGCTTTTATCTTTATGAACTGAGCTATACTTTTTGTTTTTAAAATTTTTGTATCTAGTAATATCCTAATACGTGAAAGTTGGTACTAGATTTTTTTACCTGTCAACGAGAACAACATGCATTGATATTTAGTTGTTTTTTATTTGTGCAATCATCAAATAATTCTGCTAGACTCCCTACCGATTGCTTCAAATAAAGAGGGAAAGAGATCGACTATTGTAAAATTGGTAAATTAACTTTTCTCATTTTTTTTAAATTATGATATTTTTTAAAAGTTTCAAATTTTATCCTTTATTTAATTTTTTTCCTACATGAATAGGCTAAATATCTGAAAGATATGCTCAAGTATGAGTCGTTCTATAAATAAAACACTCTATTTAAGCCGCAGATACTTAAATTTGCATTTGTGGATATGCTAGAAATAGGAGAACAAGCTCCTGACTTGTAAGGAATATCTGTATTTGTATTTTTCTTTTTGAAATATTTATCTGCATAAGCTAACTGCGTCTTATTTAACACAGTAATGACTGTGGGGTATGAGTGACAACTTAGATGACAAACTACAAGAAGATATATAGTTATATAATAAATATAATTTTCTTTTGCTAGAAAAAAAGATACATAGTACCTCATTTAATAGTGTGCATGGTTTTGTTGGTAACTTAAAATATTTATATTTTGTACGTTAATGATGCTACAAGGATGCGATTTGCGTCGGATATGATTCTAAGGCCCCAAAACTTGATACTGCATAATGTCATTGACTCTGCTACCAGGAATTACAATAAGTATAAGCAATAAAATTCAAACAAAAATTAAAAATCTATAATTGCCATGTAATCATATTTGGTTTATATTTAGAATTGTTAGTTTAATCTCTTTTACTTAATATTTATATTGCTTGCTTCCTCCAAAATGTTTAAATCTATACTAGCTATTCATTATCTTTTGTTTTTTCCCATTAGTATTGATCATAATTCATAACTCATGACTTTTCCATGCCAAGGCAAACGTATATTTTCTTGAAAATTATTATCAGTTAGAATCCTTGCCAAATGACATACACTCGTAAATTACTATACAATTTAAAATCAACCTTACTAGTATTTGCTAAATTAATTAATGACATTTGAAAGTCTCGGATATTCAACCAAATTTACTATTTATTTTATTCTTTCTCAAACTTCTGATGCTCCAGCATAATTCAAGATTCAATTTTAGTAATATATTCCTTAAAAATTAAACTAAATGCATAACTCTTTTCATAAAAATCAATAACTCCATCTGTTTCAGTCTTACACGTGATAACATGGTAATGTTAAACAAAAGTCTCACCCAAAATTCTAAACTAGCTAGAATGGATACAAACAGGTGGAAAAAAAAAGATATTGTCTCCAGAGTAAAATTAAATCCTAATAGAGGGCCACCATTAGTTCTCAATAGTATGATGCCATTCTCAAGGAAAAATCAGAGCTCTCCCAGTAACTTGGTCAAGATCCCTTCGTCTGTTTGAAGTTATTCTCCTACCCTTGAATTACAAAAGGAAAAAAAGAAAAAATTAGCATACAATTAAGCAAAGTATCATGGTTTCTCATGCCAACGTCATTTTAAATAACTACACTTCGAGACGCGCAATACCAAGTTCTCAAATAAAATATACATAAATAAATAAGAGCTTTAAAAGTAGTAGCTATTTAATAACTGCTACTACGTTGGTATGCTCGGTGACTCAGTGCAGTGAATGAAGTAGCATAATAATAATAATAATAATAATAATAATAATAATAATAATAATAATAATAATAATAATAATAATAATAATAATAAGGCTGCATTCATGAGATTCGATTCTCTTTGAAGATTGAACTTGTAGCATTATTTTATATAATTATGTGTTTATTTTAAGTCGTTTAGTCTATGTAATAAGGTTTTATTGTTGTTTGTTAATATTTGTAAATAGTTTTTATGCCCCTAATTCATTTTGTACCCTCAAGTATTTTTTTTTATTGATAAGAACTAAGAAGAGAAGAAACCGAACCTCAATGAACCTGTGAAACTGGTCATCTTGCCGAGGAACCTGGTTGATTTTGAAAAAGAAATGCAAGAGTTATGAACATGTGTTTATCATAAAAATGTACTCAACCTGGTAGAGTCACAACCCCATTGGGAGTAGCTTATAACCATTAAATCTTTTTTCTATAACTTATGAATAATATTAGAAGATACAATCAAAAGTTTACCAGATCTTAGAACCTCAATAAGAACTAAAAATCTATCAACAACATACTTCTCTATCCTTATTAGATGCAGGGGATAAAGTCCTTAACAACCACACACAAATAAATTCCACATTGTACATAAAACTAAGGATTTTCTTGCATTTCTATCAGCGATTATAGGCGGATAAATAGAAATAATATGCATACTACACTAATTCATAAATAGAAAAAATGTTCTATTTACTACACAATAAACAAACTGAATGTGAAGTATGAGCTTCAGAATTCTAAAACTCAACACAAACATCAAGCCTAAATTTGATCAAACGAATAAAATAACTAGCCTATGGTACACAACAAATTATAGCATCAATTTTAGAACTTCAGTAAATGTAATCTCATAAGTTCACCAGCCGACACATACTAATGATAGAAACATGTATCTATGTACATATATACTATAACAAAAATATAGACAACCAGAATATTTTATCACCAATAGAAGTAATTAAATGATTAGACATGAAACTTGGCAAATGATCAAAGTTGAAATCCATAAACAGTGCATAAATAAGTAGTACAATCATAAGTACAGGTAGTATGTTGATTTGTGAATGTAGAATGTTCCAATTTTGCTAAACTAACAATTATTAGTGAACAGTGGTAATATACAATTTTCTGGTCTTTATGATGTCCAACGAAATCCTTCATCACAAAATTAAGGGATGAAGTTAATCTGCAAGTCATAAGAAAATTGACTCAAAATTAATCATTAAATGCGCAAAAGTGGATAGTTTCATAGCATCTCATACACAGATGCACAGAAGTATACGAATGGCAATACAACAAATAGACTACCTTAGACCAAATTTTAGCATAGATCGTCAGTTAAATAAAGCTGTTTGTCAAATCACCAAGATTCTATAAGAAACACAGAAGAAAAAAAGAAAACAAAAAAGAAAGAATACTAAATTGGAGGTTTGGAACTGTTGGGGTTGCTTTGAGTCGAAGCAACCACCCCAGCATTGATATTTGGCTCTTGAAGTCTTCCTACAACCACCGTTTCGAGGTCCTTGCCGCTGCCGGAGGAGGCGCGTGTTCTAGAATTTCTCTCCTTCTCATCTAAACATAACCTTGTTCTTAGTATGATGAAATTACAAAACATATTAATAGAAATTTGGCAGCTCTAAAGGTTTTAACTTACATGGTACCGGCTTCCCTCCTAACGAAGATTTGCAATTCAGCCTGGATCCATGAATTCCATGTATCTTTTTCGTGAACATGCACGGTAAGTATACTGAATTAAACAGCCTTTATTATCAGTGTCTACATTAAACATTTAAATTTAACTTATAAGGTCTGAAAAATTTTTAAAACTTACCTATGGGAACGACTACTCCTATTGCTCAGTAGTGTAGCAGAACTGACAGCAAGGTTGACCTCACTGAGTTTCATGAGGGTCATAACATCAGCTGTAGATGTTACCGGACGCAATGTAGCATAAGGAAGACTCAATCCATCATCATTGTAGCTCCTAATCTCTAATTTATTATATGTTTTGTCCTCAGTAAGTAAGTCTCTAAATTGTTCATTGTAAATCTCAACCATTTGAACATAAATGTCATATGTCATAATGTCTTTTCTGTCATTAGACATTCGAAACAAATCGTTAAGAGCAAGATAATTATGTTGAGGAGATAATTTTAATTAAAATCGTTACCATGTTTTCATTACGAAGAGAAGCAACAAAGTTTTCATCAATATTTTCTTTGGCTTCCAAGATGTAATCAACCAGTAGCTTCACAAGTGATTCTATATTTTCCTCTACATCCAATAGATTAATTAGAAAGAATATAATTAGATGAGTATGAAGAATGCTTTGAAATCACTTTCAGTAGCAGTTTTTTTATCACTTACAACCAAAACAATATATTTCATATCAGCACATGATGCAAAATTAGATACCAATATATGAGCAAGACTGAGTGATCAAACCTTCTCGTTTTTGAAAATTACTCTCAACAAAATGCACTTTTTCCTCTGTGGCAGACAAATTCAATCACTTACATGCATCAGAGGGAAACGCAGTTGCAGCTCTCGAATGACTTCTACTAACTGATTGCATAAGTAATGGAGATCTTAATTGCCTGTTAGAGGATCCATTCTCGCCATTTGTCATCAATAAAAGTCATTACCAAGAATTCAATCAGTAAATTATCATAAAGTAAATCAAATTACTCAGAGAGAGAAAGAGAGAGAGAGAGAGAGAGGAGCAACTTAAGAAATCTTGTTGAGCGCAACGGAAAAACTTTGGAGCCGTCACGCAGGAATGGAAACTTGCATGGAAACTTGCAAAGTAACAAACTAAATAATGTTGTCATCAATTTCTTTTCCTAAAAGCCTAATCATATATAAATACGTTATGTAAATTCTTCAAAATTTATAAATTTAACCCTATCATTTCACCAAGACCGTAGGACATATATATGACTAGAGTTGACGCAGGAACAATAAGTAGAGTTAGTAGGTTAATTATATTAGTTAATTGTAATAAGGAAATACAAGTCCCATATTCTTTAGGATAGTGAATTTTGTGTTATGTATTAGTCCCACATCGTTCAAGCTATGAAGGCTTTTCCTTCTCCTACTAGTATAAATAAGTCATGTACCTTTTATTTATGAAATAGAGTTGAAGTTTGATTTGAATATAAAATAGGCTGTGTGCTTATTTTTCTCTGGACTCTTTGAGAGTAAGAGGTGCATCCTTGGCTTGGGCGACCAAAGTGGGTTTATGGCTATTTTTACCATAGTGGGGTTGCTAACCTCGCCAAAATTGGTGAATCTAAACTATGTCACCATAGTGGGGTTCTTAACTTCGCCAAGATTAGTGGTCCAAGCGACGTCCCGGTGTCAAGAGTAATGTTAGCGAATTATTTTTTTTTAATTATTTTATTTATTTTTAATTTTAGATCTTATATTATAATATATTAATTCTAAATTCTAGATTATAAATTTAAACTCTAAAATTATCTAATATTAATTAACTAAGAATTTGTTTAGGTGAATTTTTTATAAAAAATATTTTTAAGTTTTTTTTTTAAAAGATCTTATAGAAAAATAAAAATAATTTTATGTTTAGATATTTTACGTAATAGATTTTTTTATTTATCAATTATGTTTGGGTATAATCATATAAAGTATTTTTTATTTATTTATTATGTGAAAATATTTTTTTTAAGAAAAAAAGATCTTTTAAAAAAATATGTAAATTGTAGCTTCTCACAAAAGATATTTTCTTTTATGAAAAAGTATAAGTAAAAAATGAAAATACTAAATAATGTGAATAATGGATTTGTCGAATGTTCAATTTAATAGGTATACAGATGATTATGTTCATTATTTACAATTGGATGGTTATTCCTTTTGATTCGATTTACTCATGCAAAATTAATAATGGGTGGATGTTCAATTCATTAGGTGTGCAGATAGTTATCCTAATGTTAGGATTTAGAGGATAATTTGAGAATGAAGTGTTTTTTTTATTTTATTGAGTCAATTCTAGAACTCATTGTTCACATTGTTCATGAAAATCATTGTCTACTTAGCAAAATCCTTTTTTTTTTCTAATACTTTTACTACTAAAAATGGAAAAGTATAAGTAGACAATGAAAATACTAAATAATGTGAACAATGAATATATCGGATGTTCAATTCATTAGGTGTGCGGATGATTATTCTAATATTAAGATTTAGGTGGGTAATTTGGGAGTGTACTGTATTTTTACTTTATTGGGCCAATTTTAGAGCTCATTGTTCACATTGTTCACAAAAGTCATTGTCTATCTAACAAAATTCACTAAAAATTTACCAAACACGCTAAAAAATAAAAAAAAATATTAAAAAAATATTTTTTTTATCAATTTAGTGACACACAAACAAACATATTTTTTTCCCTGACTAATAGAAGCACGTTTCTGCCAATTGTAACAAACAAATAAAAAGAAAAAAAGGAAAAAAAAAATGCATTATTGATGAAGTATGGCTGAGGAGAAAAACAAGAAAAAGAAAGAAAAAAAAGAGAGGAAGGAGATAAGGTTACATGAGTTTTGGGTGCATGTTATGACGATGACTTTGAGTAGTGAAACAGTTGACGAGTCATTTAGAAATTAATGATAGATAAAATAATATGACAAAAGTCCATACGGTGTCGGAAGAAGACTGTGAGTGAGTGATTGTGTGTGGTGTTGCATTCAGGATTATTCGAAGTACAGACAAGAGGATGAAGGGGCACGTGAGTTTCACGTGAAAGTGGGAAAGCAGAACCAATCCCACTTGGTCTCCCTCTATGTTGCATCATTTATAGTAGTCCCCCTGTGGCCCCCTCTTTTGTGGTGCATGCATACCTTCCCCATATTTATATGTCTCTAGGTTTAGCTCTCAATAAATAAAATCCACCAATGATGATAGTATTGGAGACCTACTATACTACACATCTTATCTCAATCTCTGTTCATAAATTAACTTTAGTGTTACGTGTATGTTTCATTTTACTATCAACATAGTAATTTGTCGGCACTCCGCTTTTTGTTTTTTGGTAGGAGCAGGTGTAAATCTACAGGGTAAAAAAAAATAATTATTTTTTACAATTAGTACATAAAAATAAATTATTGTAATTTTAGTGATTGAAATTGGATGGGAAGAACATGGTATGTCGTTTTCAGAGAGAAGTGCATGAATCTTGTGTGAGCCCCTGAATCTTTTTATCAAGTACTAGGAAATAGGAATTCAATTTTCAGTATAGGATTGTAGATATGACTTTCACGCATGCCACATGGATAATGCAGTAAATTATTTTGTTACCGGTACTAGTTTCCAGAATGTTCGTTCATATTCACCTTAGCAAATAGCAAGACATGACTATATAGTTGTGTGTTTGAGTTACAAGTAATTAACAAGTAGGTACTCCGATTGATGAATCCATTAATGGGGGAGAATATGTTCAACTCCAGCCGCACAGGGATGACAAGAAGCTCCTCCTTGTTGTAAGTTAATTGGTACAAAATACATCATATGATATATCCTTGTTTGAATTGTTGTCAACTTTGCTTAGTTAATTGAATTTTTTATTTATGTATCAAGGCATGTGAATAAGGATATTGGTGAGCTGGTATGGGAAAATGGTGAAGTTAAAGTGCAAGGAAGAGGAGCAGCAGTGGAAGAAAGAGCAGCAAAGTTAGAGAGATTTTACTGCTCCTCAATTTTGGATCAAAGCAAGAAGCAGATCCAACAAGGATTTTCAAACTTCAAACTCATTAGTAATACATATTCCTCCTCCTTATCACAACAGTGCAAGAAACCAAGAATAATAGATTTTTCAGGTTCAGCACAAGCAACAACAAAATCACACACACTACAGCACTTGGGTACTTGCAATAATAATAATAATCAGAGAACATCATTAGGAGGAGGAATGGTGAACTTCCCAAACTTCTTGGTTCCTTCACTCTTACTCAACAAATCTTCTTCTGCTGCTGCTGCTGCCACTAGTAGTAAAGGTCATGATCATTCATCTGTGGTGATTGATTCTTCTAATAATAACAAAGCAGCAACACAAGAACTCAAAGAAACACCTTTTCATCAGGTACAACCACTTGATCGACACTCTCATGCTCAAAAACCATATCATGGAGCCTCATCAAGTTCAGCAGCACCACCACCACCTAATTACAATAGTAATAATAATATTGAGCAACACTTGGTAGTAGCATCTTCCCCTGTAAGCTCTATTGGAGCCTCAAACGACCCTGACATTGGTATTATGAGGAAGCAGCATGAGGAATACAGCAACATCACTGATCATGATCATGATGACACCACAACATATATAAGTGATGATGTAAGTGAAGAAGCTGGAACAACCACCCTGTGGCCTATAGTATCTATAATACATTATTATCTATTCATGCAGGATGATGAAGAAACAGAAGATGTAATAATAGCAAAGGAAACACCAGCTGCAGGTACCAGAGCCAAGAGAAGCAGGGACCCAGAGGTTCATAATTTATCTGACAGGGTCAACAAGAGGATTCATACATTGAAAGAACTCATACCCAATTGCAATAAGGTGTGTCACTAGTCTCTAGTGTTCATTATATTCCCAACTTTATTTTTCTCATTGTGAATGCCAATAATGTATATGTTAGATTGATAAAGCTTCAACTCTTGATGATGCAATTGACTATCTTAAGACCCTGAAGCTTCAGTTGCAGGTTAATTTTACTATTAATTAATCCTCTATCTAGCTAATTCAAGTTCATAATTAGTGTTGAGATATCTTATATATATAGAAACATTGTTGCATATGTATATGTTTGCAGATAATGTCAATGGGGAGAGGACTTTGCATGCCATTGATGATGTTACATAATCATCATAATCAGTTAATGTGTTATAGGCCATCATCAGGCACAGGCATTCCCCATCAAAACATGTTTGATGGTTTCTTCAACCAAATGAGGCCTATGATTATGCCACCATCACCACTTTTCATCAATCCCACTCCACCAATTGCGCCATTGTCAATCGCCAATTCTTCCAGTCTAGATGTCTCACATGTTCAAGCAATCAATAATGGTGATCAGGTTTCCCTTCACCAACACACAACTAGCAGCAGCTACCCCTTCTATTTTCCCACAATCATCAATCAGGAGGAAAAGAATAATTATGGAATGGAATAGCAGAATAATGTAAAGTAGTTGATAGCGTAAAGTTGGTTAACACTTTACACAAATCAAGATAGTGCTGCTTCATTCCATGCTTTACAGCTTTCACATGTATGTACCGTGTACCCATCAAAATGACCCACACAAACTTGAGTAACCTTCATTAGTTGTCATGTTCTAGCATTTTATCATCACGGCTTTACTTTATTAAGAAATCAAGATTTTTAATAATTTGAAGTTTGAGTTTTGAAGAAAATCATAGAAACATTACATTACATTAATAAAAAGAAGAAAATAGCTCTTTCGTAAATTTTTGGCCTTGGTTCTCATAAGTCATAACTGAAAGGGATAGCTTTAGCATTTGCGTTCCGCTATCATGTTCACCAATCACCACGTACTCTTGCCTTGTATTTATTTATTTATCAGATGTTATTTTATATATATAAATATTCATTTTTTTTTCATTTATCTGATTGCTTTCACTTTCAGTTGAACATTAAACTCGTCCAAAACCACTAATATTTATTTGGTGATGACAAGTTTGTAGTTTTTTTTTTAATTGGTCTTGACCATCTTTTTGGTCCGCAGAGATATAACACTAGACCTTCTCCAAATACACGAGTTTCTTTCTGAAGAATAAATGGCATGCCATACAACAAATTAAGTGTTTTATTTGGTTGAGAGACATATAATTCAAGATTTATGCACAACTACTGTACAACTATCAGAAAATGCATCTAGTCATCACAAGTAAATCTAAAAAATGAACTACTAAGTTATAAAGACGTGCGAAGTCCCCCAAAATATGGGTAATTTTGACATAGGCGAGGGTGAAGCACAAGTGCACAACATAATTTTCTCTTTTAAGACTTTATAGTTTACACAGCCTCCATTTCTAATTTTTTTGATTCTCTGTCACCCTCTGATCCCTCCTTAGTGATACCTTGCTTCACAGATGCACCATTTGACAGCCTGAGATTTGAAAAAGCCTCATTGATAAATTCAGTGGCTTCTGCAGCTGCTCTTCCTTCTTCTGTGGTGCCAAACGCCTTTTCAACTGCAGGAACTGGAGCCTCTTTCTCAATAGCCAACTCCAACTTCTCCAATTCGTCTTGGATATCTTCATCTTCGACATCCGTGTAAGATGGAGTTTGTTCTGCAGTTGACACAAAGCAACAACCAATAAAAACACGAATGCTAAAAATAGACATTGGACTTGGACATTACAACAATCTCGAAAAATCCTTGGGGTTCTATATCTATTACAAAACCCATCATTAAAGAAAAATGAAAAGCACAATTTAAATGCTTGCCACAGAAGATATGAAAAATATACCTAGCGCCTTTTCCACTTCCTTCTGTGCATCAATGCTCTCTTGGAGATCTCGTAAACAGAGATCAACCTCTTCCACGCTAATCTTATTTTCTTTAATTGCATTGGCTCCAATCTGCATAGCTTCAGATATCTGGTAGCAAATGATGGATCAACAGCTGAATGCAATCTTCAGAATCTGATATAAACTGATTAGTCCAAAAGAATATTTGAAGTTGTACCTTTTTGGTAGCCTCCGCATCTGCAATAACACCAAGTACTTCCTGTACTCTGTTCAAAAGTGATGAACACTTATCTCTACTCTGAGTGGCCAGCTTAAGCTCCCTTGCATGCCTAAGGGCCAATTTTTTGTTCCCTGAATGTAGAGAAGCCAACGCTGACTTTCTTGACCTAAAAGAATCAATCTGTGAGGCAAATTTTGAGCAAACATCCCTACACAACATCTGTAAACTGGAAAGACAGTGTGTGCTATAAAACCAAGAGTGCTTTTGAATCTTAATTGTAATTTTGTAAACACCATTTGTCTTGTGCATAAATATTTTCAAATTATTTTTTAGTAAATCAATTTGAGTTGATTGATACTTTATATGTGATTGGTTATCAGGTCATGTGACAGTACCACAAAAGGATAACCTGATAATCATATGATAATAATTTATCATATCCTTTACAACGAGAATGTTACTTTGTATATCAACTAAGATAAAATAGCAATAATTGACTTTGGAATAAGAAAGGCAAAATATATGAAGATTTTGTTTTATTTACTCCAATTTTGATTGGTATATTTAGAAGCACCTTAAGGTTACATACAAATATAAAGACTTGTAAACAAAAACTTACGACTCATAACGTCTGTCAATCATGTCTAGTTGCTGCTGAAGCCTCTCAGTTGTCCAGATCAAGTACAAGACATCATAGTCTAAATTAGATATGCTAGATAATGTGGAAGCTGAAGGAGAAATTTTTACACCCTGTAAAATACAAACTTGAAATAAGAAAAGAGTTTCAACCATAAAAAGTAAATCGGTATTAATAATACCCAGGAAAAGAATCTTGAGCGGCATTAATCAAAGCCAAAACTTAGAATAGCTTCCATTAGCTTATCAGAAATGTCAATTAACTTATTTAAAGAAAAACATGCCTAAGATAGAATAATAAGATATCCAAGTTTCCGTACCTCTACAAATTCTTTCTTATGGACTTTAAGATACTTTGCTGTACCACATCCTGACATATACCTCAAGATTGCAGATGCTTCATCAGGCCCTCCACATATGTCCTGGAATTTCTTCATTGTGATGATACATGATGAATTCCAGTGACTTTCAGATAGATGTTTGACAACTTCAGCAGCCTTACTCTACACATAAAATGTAGGAAGAATTTCATATATCCATATGATATATCACACAATGCCAGATACTAAATGTTGACATTGAACCGTTCTTTGACCAATACTAAAATGTACTTTTTGTGGGTTACAGTGCAATATAAGTTACTCAATCTCAGACTCTCTCAGTCAAAACTTCATATGATAGATAAAAAACTCATAGAACATGTGCTGGAGGAATTGAAATGAATAAACATATGAGAAGAAAAGCTGTTGAAATGAAAGGATGGGTAAATTACCTGAAGCAGAGAAGTTAAAATGACAAATTCTTCAGACATAATATCCGGAGTTGATCTTGCTACTAAGTTGCTAACTTTTCTGAATAGTTGGGACAATCGTCCACTTGTTGGATCCGCAAGATCCACAATTCTTGTGAGGTCACCTTCATTATACATTAGAGACTGAAAACTGAACACATGTAAAGCCAAAAAAAAAAAAAAAAACTCAAAAGCAAACAACTGGTTTTAAGCAGCAAGTTAAGTCAAGCAGCGTAATAATTATTAATTTATTATCCTTTGAAAGAAATAATTTCTTTTTACGCAAATCACAATTGAAAAAGAAGGAAAGAAGGGAAATGCCATAGATGTTCCAAGACATATGTAATCGTAGGTATCTACATCTACATTAATAGATACTTTTATAACAATGAACTAGATAAGTGCATCTATACGAATACTGAAGTCAATTTTTCTGTATTTCCTTTTATAATTCAGGTTTTTATTTCAATCTATTGGTTACCCTATCGTTACAATGTGATGTATAATTGTCGTATCCATGTATCATGTGTGTATGTCAAATTAATATTTGAGCCTCATAGAAACATTAGAAAGAATGAATCCTATATATCCTTAACAGCTATGACCTAGCTTCACTTCCAGTAATTATCATTGATATTAAGATTTAAATGAGACTCCACCGGCATTGAAAACTAAACTAAACTAAGAGAAAAACAGTAAAACGAATGAGAATTTTATAGTGAGAAAGAGAGACTGACCAGAACGTGGTCAAGACATAAGGGGGTTAACCCTCCTCGGTTAAACCAAACACTCTTAACCTGCAAATAACAGCCAAAATTAAAGGTAAGAGGCGGAGAAATTGAAATTTGGAAAACCCTAAAAAATGGAGGTGGTGGTAGTAGTAGTAGTAGTAAAGTAGTAATTAACTGACCTGGGAGGGTTTTATGAAGAGGAGGCGAAAGTGAGTGGCGATTTTGAGGATCAAGTGTCTCCAGAAGAGGAACCTGGGCTGCCAATCGGATCTCTGGCCGGAGAATGCTTTGAACCTCGCCACCGAAACGACGTCGTCGTTCCAGTCGGGGACTTCCTTTGCGATGAAATCTCTCACTGCTCGCTCCTCCGCTGAGTCCATCTTCCAATTGAATTCTACGTTCTCACTTTCCAGTTTCCAGTTTCGATTCCATTGCTAAACTCTTTTCTCCTTCCTGCTTTTCTGTTCACTTCTTTTTCCTTTGTTCTTCCGTTATGTCCACGTGTCTCTCTGTGATTTAGTAAAATATTTTAATTTTAATTTTAATATATTCCAAATCCATTTCAAAACATCAAGAAATTTTAAGGAGAAAGCGGGGGCGAGCGGTTGAGGGTGAAACACGGTGAGGAAGATGGCCATGCCATCGGAAGAGATAAGGGGGAGAGCGTAGGTGGGTGTGTATCCGGTGTTAAGGAGGGTTCTTCTCGAGAGGGGTTAGAAAAGCCATCCAAGGTCTCTTTTAGAGATAAAGTCATTGGTGCAGAAAAGCTTAAAGCCTTTGCATTAGTAGGATCTTTATCTGGGGATGGTATCGCAACGGTGACAGGTAAGCAGGGTGATTCTCGTCCACCAAGTGTCAGTTTTACCAAGGAGGCAAAGAGCTGTCTAGCTGAACCTTGTAAGGAAGCCATCGTGATCAAGGTGTTGGATAAGTATTATGGCTACACGGCTCTCATGCATAAGCTCCGGATAATATGGCGCATCAAAGGAGGGTTTGATTTGTTGGATGTGGGATTTGGATATTTTTTGGTTAAATTTGATATTGCTGGGGATCGTGAGAAAGTCATTCTTGGTGGCCCGTGGTTGATAGACGGTCACTATGTTGCAGTAAAGCCATGGGATGTGGATTTTAGGCCATGCGAAAAATCCTTTGGATCAACGCTGGTATGGATTCGAGTCTCGGGACTTCCAATTTGGTGCTACCAGTAACAAGCAATGCTGCGAATTGCTTCTGCAATTGGGATTCCGATGAAAGTAGATTTGGCTACTAAGCTCGCAGAAAGAGGAAAATATGCCCGAGCTTGTGTTCAAATTAATCTTGAGTTGCCTGTAATCAAACATATTATAGTGGAGGGTGTGACTTATGAAGTGGAGTACGAGAGTTTACAGTTGATTTGTGCTACTTGTGCACGGTATGGGCATGATAAATCGTTGTGCATGGAGAAGGAGTCCTTGGAAGGAAACATAAATTCCTTTGGTGATGGAAAAAATAATGAAGCCCCAACGCTAGTGCCACACAACAATCATGAGATTCAAAAAGAAGCTGAATCAGAAGCTCGTGATTTGGGTGAGAAATTAGGAGTTGTTAAAGGGAAGGATGTGGTTACGGAATCATTGGCTCCTCACGTGCCTGATGGTCTTGTTAATGAGGCATGCATGGATGATGGAGAGGGCTGGCAACAAGTGCTGCGTAAGAAAAAATTTACAATGGGCCAGTCATCAGGTTTGAAGGACCAAGATGGAAAGCAGCACAAGTTTGGTTCGAGAAGGGTTCCAAGGCCCAATTTGCATGGTGATGGAGGCAAATCAACTGGCATTAGGATGGGGAAGCAAGAAAAACATGAAATTGCGCCATCTCCATCGCGCAGAACTCCTACACGTCGTGGAATTTCTCTACGGAAGCGTCCTCGGCCTTCCTCCTTGCAGAACTCGCCAGTTGATAAAAATGGTGGCACAACGGAGGAAACCTTAGTAGATGGAAGCATGGCAAGTGCAGTGTCAGGGGGTCCAAAGGTGGCAATTATTGAGGATCAGAGTGTGCCAGTACCGCAGGACAAACCACCTATTGAAGTTGGTGATTCTGTTTAGAGTTTATGTTCTTATTTATTCTGTCCCTATTATTTATGGATAGTTTAAATATGATTGTTTGGAATATTAGGGGTGCTTCTAATAAGTTAGCCCGGGTGCATTGTAAGGAACTTGTTAGGAAATTTAGACATGTTTTCTTTATTGTGGTTGAAACTCACTCCCCTTTTCAGCATTTAAAATTATTTTGGGAAAGGTTGGGGTATCACTCTGTTGGTATAGTAGAGGCACAGGGGCATAAGGGAGGTATTTGATTTCTATCCTCTATGAAGGATGTTTGTTGTAAGTTCATTGATGCTTTTGATCAGGGTGTTACTGTTGAGGTTCACTTTGATAATTTAATTTGGAGGTGTAGTGGTATTTATGGCAGTCCTCAATTTAATAAAAGGGTTCTCCTTTGGGATTATCTTGTTGCACAATCCATGGTTTTTCAAGGACCTTGGATTGTTCTTGGTGATTTTAATGAAGTCAAATTCTCTCATGAATCTAAGGGCTGTCAATTTTCTCATCAAAGAGCAGACATGTTTGCTACTTCATTAGGGGATAGTGGTTTGTTTGATCTGAAGACTATCGGGAGGCAGTTTTCTTGGTACAGGAGGGTGAAAAATTATGTTGACGTGGCAAAAAAGCTTGATCGAGTCTGTATAAATAGTAGTTGGTTATCTATCTTTCCAGAGGCTTATGCAAAAGTTTTAAATAGGCTTCAGTCTGATCATTGCCCTATTCTGGTGCGTTGTAAAGGTCGTCCTCAGCCTAAAGGGAATCGACCTTTCCGATTTGTTGCTGCTTGGGCTACTCATCCTGGGTATAAAGATATTGTGAACCAGTCATGGTGGTCTGGTAATAGAGGAATTCATGGCAAGCTTTCAGAAGTACAGAAGAATTCACTAGAGTTTAACTCGAAGGTATTTGGTAACATTTTTGTTAAGAAATGTGAATTAGAGCAGCAGATTAATTATTTACAAAAGCGTTTGGAAGTGGTGGATAGTATTTATTTGCGTCAGAAAGAGCAACAGTTGCTTGATGATTATAATAATACTCTAGTGCAAGAAGAGCTCATATGGTTCCAAAAGTCCAGAGAGCAGTGGGTAAGGTTCGGGGATAGGAATACAAGATTCTTTCATATTCAAACTCTTGCGCGAAGGAAGCATAATAAGATTCATGGTCTTTTTCTCAAGGATGGAGTGTGGGAAACTGATCCAGAAGTTCTGAGTCAAGAAGCAGAGTCTTTCTATAAAAGCTTATTCTGTCATTTGGATGATGTTGATTTGGGTTGCCTTGGTGATGTGCCTCTGCCTTCTCTGAATGAGGAAGCTAGCAATAATCTTACGGCACCAGTTACTATGGAGGAAGTCAAAACAGCTGTTTTTCACATGAACTCTTTTAAAGCTCCAGGTCCGGATGGGTTTCAAGCTTTCTTCTTCAAAGAATATTGGGAGATCATTGGTCTTGATGTTTGGAAGATGGTTAAGCAGGCATTCTCCGGTGTTACTCTTGATCCGAGAATGTTGGAGACTTTACTGGTTCTCATTCCAAAGGTTGAATCACCGGTATCTATGAAAGATTTCAGGCCGATTAGTCTCTGCAATGTAGTTTACAAGATCATCACGAAGGTCCTTGTTAATAGGCTTCGTCCTCATCTTGCGGAGATTGTTGGCCCGCTTCAAGGAGGATTTATTCCGGGACGAGGAACTCCTGACAACATCATTATTGCTCAAGAAGTCCTCCACTTTATGAAGAAGACTAAATCAAAGAAAGGCACACTGGCCTTTAAGATTGATCTGGAGAAAGCTTATGACAGAGTTGACTGGAGGTTTTTAGCTCATACCCTTAAGAGCTTTGGTTTTCCTATTCCTACACTTAATTTGATTATGAATTGTGTCACTGCTTCTTCCTTATCTATTCTTTGAAATGGGAGTCGTCTGAATGGCTTTACTCCTAGTCGAGGTCTTAGACAAGGAGACCCTATGTCACCCTATCTTTTTGTGTTGTGTATGGAGCGACTGGCATGCTTTATTAGTCATCAGGTTGATTTGGGCTTGTGGGAGCCGGTTGCTATTTCTAGAGGGGGACCAAGAATATCCCATTTAATGTTTGCGGATGACTTGCTTCTATTCTGTAAAGCTACAAAGAGACAAGTGCAAAATGTGATGTTGGTTTTAGAGACTTTTTGCAAAGCATCTGGGATGAAGATTAATGTGGAGAAGTCTAAAGCGCTTTGCTCCAAGAATGTCTCTGCAACAAGGAAAGAGGTTTTCACTGGGGTATCCTCTATCAGATTTGTCCAGGATTTGGGCAAGTATCTTGGAGTTACCCTTAGCCATTCTAGAGTGACTCGTTCAGCTTTCAATGGTGTCCTGGATAAGATTCGGAGTAGGCTAGCAAGCTGGAAAGGGAGTTTACTCAATCGGGCTGGTAGACTCTGCTTGGTTAATTCTGTTGCCGCTGCTATTCCCACGTACCAGATGCAGGTCTCTATTTTTCCAAAAGGAATCATTAGTAAATTGGAGTCTATGATGAGGAATTTTCTTTGGAAAGGACAAGTTGATGGAAGAGGATTGAATCTTGTTAGTTGGAAGGTACTGGTTACTCCAAAAAAATATGGAGGTTTGGGGATTAGAGATCCTTATTGTGTAAATATTGCTCTTCTTGGGAAGCTAGTTTGGACTTTTTTCCAGCAGCCAAACAAGCTATGGGTCCAATTATTGGATGCCAAATACCGATCATCTCTATATAACTGTTTTAGTTATCCTAAGAACAAGGACTCTCCCATTTGGAGGTGTCTTTGCAAGGCTTGGAAAGTGTTGAAGGATGGGTTTGCTTGGTGTATTGGAGATTTGAACCAGAATTTTTGGTTTTCTAGCTGGAGGAGAGAAGGACGGTTATCTAATGAGATGGATTATGTCCACATTTCTGATTCGAATCTCCGGATACAGGATATTTGGTCGGTTGGTAGGTGGCATTTGGATACTCTTTATTCTCCTTTATCTCAAAATCTGAAAGATAATATTCTCTCTTACAATCCAGATGAACAAGCAGGTCCGGAAGTGGGTTGGTATTGGAGTGGGTCTGCTGCCAAAGTCTATGACTCACGCAATGGTTACTTGTGGTTGTGTAAGCAGCTGTTTGGTTGGGAGGAGAGGGAGAATTGGCTTTGGCTTTGGCGTCAGCTTGTTCCGGAAAAGCATAAGTTTTTGGCTTGGTTGTGTCTTAAGGAGGCTCTTCCTACTGCAAGTTTTCGCTTTAGAAGAGGGATGTCGTCATCGGATAGGTGTCCAAGATGTCTTTCTAGCCAGGAATCGGTTATACATTGTATTCGGGATTGTCCAAAAGCTCAGCTTGTCTGGCAAAGGTTGGATATTCCTTGTCATCCTTTGGATTTGAAGAACTGGTTCTTGTATCATAGCAGAGAGCACCCGTTCAAGTTCTTTTCGGGACTTTGGTGGATATGGCGAGCAAGGAATAACGACATCTTTAATCCCCATGAAACTTGGCCTCCGGAAAAAGTCATTTGTCTGGCATTAACTTCAGAAAAGGAGCTTAGAAATATTTTTGAATTACAACGTATGTCCCTTCCCTCTACTCTAAATGGTTTTTGGAATCCCCCATCCATTGGTACTTTTAAGATTAATTGTGATGCTAGTTATTTTGGTTCGGGTGATAGTGTTGGTTTTGCTTGTGTTATTAGAGATTGTAATGGGAGCTGGCAAAGGGGGTGTTTGGGAATGATTGAGAGTAATAGTATTCTTCAAGGAGAATTGTTTGCTATTTGGAGAGGATATCTCTTAGCTTGGGATGTGGGTCAACGAGATGTTATTTGTGAGACGGATTGTGTGGAAGCATTTAATCTTGTTACTCAAGATGGTTTTGGGTTTATTAATCCACTGGTGCTCAAAATAAGAGATATCATGCATTGGAATTGGCGTGTTGACTTTCGTTTGATTATGAGAGATGCAAACACGGTGGCAGATACTATGGCAAAGATGGCGATGAAGTTACAACTTTCGCATGTGGAGCTTCTTTCACCTTGGAAGGAGTTTAAGAGTAGTCTTAAACGGGACTGTCCCTCTATTTAAGCAGTTCCTTGTTTTGTTTCTTTTGTTTTTCTTTGTTTAATTTATTTCAGTCACCAAAAAAAAAAATGGCATCATTTTCTTATATTCACTTAAAAATTACGGATTTAAGTCTTATTTTTAATTTAAAAAAAAAAAATTTTAATCGCTTAATCAATTTTTAACTTAGATAAATTAATTTTTATATTAAATTTTAATCGTTATTTAATCAAAATTTAAATTTAATTTATTGATAATAAAAATTTTTTTATATCATCATCTAATTACATTCTTGTATTTAGATATTTTTTAAATAATATACAATTGATTAAAATTATAAGAATTAAATTTATTTAATAAAAAATATATTAATTCTAAAGGATTTTGTAAGTTTATTTATATAGATAAATAATTTGATATGAGAATTGATTATTTAATAAAATAAAAATTTGAGAAATATTTGATCATTAAAAATTTATTATACTAAAAATCTCTTAGAGATTAATTTATTTGATACTGTAATTTTATTTTATTGATTTCACGGAATGAAAAATAAAACAAAGTAAGAGGTCTATTTTAATTAATTTCTTTAATAACTTCATCTCATTTTGATCCATGACCTACCATTGAATGATTGAGAGTATAATATGCTTTTTTTTTCAATAGAATGATTAAAATGTGATTTGGCTTAAATTTGCATTATTATTCTTCCATAAATAATACAGCGGTGGAGATTGTTGAAAAGACTAAACCTGAAGAATGTGCAAAATTAAGCTACACCCCGTTATTGGGGCCAACTATTTGTCACTGAAATAAAATAAAGTAAGGGGTCTATTTCAAATGATATCGGCGATGTAATGTTGAAGAATGAAATTAAAGTTAACTATGTTTTTTCCCACTAAAAGTAAAGTGGTCATGGTGGAAATTTAGTTATTTACTCAAAGCAAGTTCACGTCACAAGACAAAACCAAAATTAACCAAAGTAATTAACTGAAATAATTGATCCAAGTTAAAAGCTAGCTAGCTTAATTATACTGATTAGAATTTGAATAATGATGCTTCAATTCCTTAGCTTCTAATTAAAGTCAATTTGTGATAATAGCGAATTATGATTATTATTCGCTAATCTACCTCTTTCCATTCATCTTTTTTCTTTATTCTTCTGTAATTTTCCTTTCTTCCTATCAAACTTGACATGGATGCATACTCTGATATGATTCATGAACGATGAAAGTGTAAATTTCTTTTTCTGCATGACGAATAGTGAACAATTCTCCCTTATGTCTAACATTTTCACTGTAGTAAATCAAAATCAGACGTGGGAAATAGGAAGCTGTTTTCCTTAAAGCATGTTAGTACGTTTGTTAATATGATAAAACTATTGTTTTAAAAAACTTAATTTATAAGAGAAGATAAATAAATAATTATATTTTTAATAGAGAGCTACTTAGATAAAGACACCTAAAACGTCTTTTTTTAAAGATGTTTTTTAATAATTAAAATTTAACATATATAATCGATTAGACTTTAGACGGTGCTATTTTTGTTATAATTAAGCCAGACAAATTAATTTGACCAAAAAAATAATAAATCAAATCTTAAACTAGTCTAAATTAATATTATTTTTCATAAAAAATAACTACAATATCTTTATTATAGAAAATGACTAAAATACTTCTATTATATATATTAATTTTAATAATCCTAAATTCTAGCCCTTTACTTCTCTATCGTCATAGGGTTAGGATTTAGAGTTTTCGATATATATATATATAATAGGAATATTTTAGTCATTTTTTATAATAAGGATATTGTAGTCATCTTTTATAAAAAATAATATTAATTTAGACCGTTCAAAATTTAATTCACTATTTTTTCGGTCAAATTAATTTAGCTGGACTAATTTTGACAAAAATAACACACGATTTAATTGATTATATGTGTTAAATTTTAATTATTAGAAAACATCTTTAAAAAAAGACGTTTCAGACGTCTTTATTTAAGTGACACCCTTTTTAATATACTTTTTCATACAAAAATTTTTAAGTTTGTGTAAAATTTATATAATTTTTTTTTATTTGTCTAATGTCAATAATTTTTTTTTTTTTGTGAAATAATAAAGATCGAATTCTAAATTTTTAGATTATAAAAGTTTTAATATTATGTTAGTATATTATGGAATCACTTTTATAAAAAATTTTAATTATTAAAAAATATATAAATTATTATATCTCTAATAAATATATTAGATTTTGATCATCGATGACTATATATATAAAAGAAATATAAAAAAAGTGTAATGTACAAATTTTCTTTTTTAAAATATCTTTTATTATATAAAATTAATAAAAATTAGGTTTTTGTTATTTCAAAAAGTCAAAATAGATCAATGGAGAAGTTAATATGATAATATCTATTAATGTACTATTCTAAATAACATGAGTTTGAGGAGTAATATATAGTAGAAAAATTTTGAGATTAATGTTGTAGGGATGACATCATTATGAGGAAACTAATGAACAAACGTTAGTATATATCTTACAATTATGGTGGCAATTTATTGATCTGATTGTGATTTGAAAGTTAATACATTGAATAAGACCCGGACACATTATTTTTAATTAGTTATTTTTTTTTTTATCACCAATAATTATATATATGTCTTATACTGCCATAAGCATATTGCACGTCTAAACAAAGGCATAAGTGACAGATGCATGTGATTATGTTACCTTTATTTAGCCTTCATTAAGTGGATTACAACCTAAAACAAGGTCTCCTTGAATAGACAACCCTTCTTAATTAATCGTAGAGCTTACACACTATTGGAGGAACATGGGGTGCTTCCCACAATAAAATGTGGGACTTAGACCGATGTTGATCTTTTGGGCCTTCACAGTTCACATAATCAATGTCTAGCAATCGAGTGCGATGTAAAATGGTGTAAAATCTATGTCCATTAATAAATCACTAGAAATATCAAACTATGTTTAGATAGATATAAAGGGAAGGGAAAAAAAAATTATTTTTTCGGTCTCTAATTATTTTTTTATGAACTTTGTGCCTCCTAATAAATATAAAAATTCAAATCGACGGTTCTTATCTACTTACTTTTATATATGTACAATTTAGTCCCTGTAACTGATTCTTAACAGATCGTTGATGTATCAATAATTTGTCCACGTGGATTTTGCTTCTTTTTAATAAATATAAATCGCTCATGAACCTTTGGCAAAACGCTGCATTTCATAAATAGTGTTATCATTCTAAAAATTCAAAGTTGTTTAGGATTTTTTTTATTCTTCATTGTCTTTATTGTGTGTAGAGTGAAGACGCAATTTTTTCCTAAAGAAGACTATGGCTACAAAAAGCACAGACTTCTTCACGAACCATGAAAAAAAGTAGTAGAGTTGGAAACAATTTGTTCTGGAATCCAGACTCTGAATTCCACTAATAGTATAGAGAACAAGAAAAACCAAAGTAAAAAAAGATTTGTAACACCCAGATGTAATTGTGGCACATATACAATATTATTTGAATTTAGCACCATAAGAAATTCAAACAGGCTCTTTTTTGTTGTTTTTATTTTAAGGTAAACCTTCTTCACTTTTGTTGTGTTTCAAAATTTGCTGTCGTTACCATGAAGTATTATTTGTTGTAGACTACAGCTTTACATTGCAAATATTTTGCTTGGCTTGATGAATATGTTGGTTCATATACGCATAAAGCTTATGTCAATCAGAATAGAGTGGTTGAAGGTTTGAAGAAAATGGAGGAAAAGTTGGAGGCACTGAAAATCATGATGGACAAACAGAAAATTGAAAAAATATTTGGAGGCAACACTAAATACAGAACCCTAATCACATGTTTAATTGGAATTGCACTAACACTTCTAATTTCATCAAATTTCAGTGGATTAATTGAAAAAATATGAATTTGGTTTAGAGTGCAAAATTATGTAAATAGAAGACAACTATTTAATGTATTATGGTTGAAATTTATGGCTTATATGAAGACAACAATTTATGCTATGGTGCCAAATTTAGTGATAATTAATTTATTTCATGTAGTGTTATTAGAATTTGAAATAGTAGATTGAAATATTATCATATTGTATTATGTAATTGTGAAACACCCAATATAAAGATAATAACCTAAATATTCAAATACGACACATTTGGAATTACATTCTAAATCATTAGTGTTTCATAAAAGTTGAAACCAATATATAAACCAATCTAGTGGTTCATAAACCAAACCATGAGTATTTCAGAAAAAGTTGACTTCAAAATATGAATAGATCTGAGAGTTTTACAAACTAGACCATGAGTGTTTTTGTAACTTCAAACTAAAACAAATACAAATATAGTAAACAATGTCTGTAAATCAATCCTAAATGTTTTGTAGACTTTAAATTAGAATCTAATCATAACATCAACATTAACTAAAATATGAAGATAGAGTCTCCTCCTAAACTAAAATTCTAATTTCTTAAACAGCATAATATCTATATAGCTAGTTCTTTCACTGTTTTTTTGGTGGAGACTTGGTACCTAAAGTTAAAATGATTAAGTTTTTGAATATCTGTGTAGGTTATCGGCGACAAGTAAATAGAGATTCGACAAAAATATTTACAAAATAAAAAATTCACCTTCACAAATAAATAAAAATAGAGATGGGAATAGGATATTAGCGTCTACCCTATAGAGACTCACTAAATTTTTACACACGTAAAATTATTAAAGTGTCTTCAAAAATTATGTCAATTAAAAAATATTTTTTATGTTATTTTTTTAAATTATTTTTTTATAATGAATATATTATAAATTTTTACTGTATAAATTAGATTATATTAAATTGTGTTAGATTTATGTTTAATTGCGTTGAATTATGTTAAATTAACTTATTATGTTATGTTATTTTTAAAGTTTTTAAAATTAAAAAATAATATCTATAGATATTAGTAGATACCCGTCTTTTCTATAAACACACTTAAATAGAGACCCACAACAAATATATAATATAGAAATAAAAATTATTTTTTAAATAAAAATGGAGAATAAAAAAGAGATACCCCACTCAAGGATACTCGTTATCATCCCTTTATAACACTTATTTTAAGATTTTTTTTTATATTTACTATTTTTAATTTCTAAACAAAAACAGAGAGACATATCGGATATAAAGGTTTTATCTTTTAATTTTATATTTATGTCACACCTCAACTATTAAACACACAATCTAATTAAGTAGTAAAAATGTAAAATTATAAAAAAAAAATTATTTATTCAATATGTACATATATATACAAATTTGGATTTGCTATATATATATATATATATATATATATATATATATATATATATATATATATATATATATACTTTCAGAAATATTAATTACTCTCTTTGTTTTAAAATAATTTTTTATTTCACATTTATTTACATATATTAATTTTCAAATTATTTCAAAAAATAAAGAAGCACTTATTTTAAATGAGTTATATATTTTAGATAATTAATGACTTTCTTGAATAACATGAATAAAGAATCTTAAAATTGGCCTAATTCAAATAAAATACACTACATCACCAAATTATTCACCTAAATTTTAATATTAGAATAATCATTCGCATACCTAGTAAATTGAATATTTAATATATCTATTGTTTACATTGTTAAATATTTTCATTGTGTATGTGTACTTTTCTATTTTAAATTTGAGAGAATAATTAATAAAGATGAGAGAGCATATATAGGAGTAAGTTTAATCCCATTATGCGATGATGAAGGTTAATATTTCTTGTCAAATTGGTTGTCATCCTTTAGGAAAGGCATGGGATATATATAATAAAGATAGATAATGAAAAAATAATGGAAATTAAATTAAATGATGGAAACCTCTCATATCATCACTCATTTGAGTTCAAGGAGACAATAATGATGGCCCCTTTAGACTTCAAGTATAACCTATTGATTGGAATAATAATCCACAAAGTTAACGATTTCAATTTATGACCATCCTTCTAATAAAAAAAAACGTCTCATCTATCCATCTATCGCTAACACCATCATATATATTTCGCTCTATCTTTATGAGTTCATACTTTCATAGTCATAATAACCTTAATAAAAATGTTACTGTTACTTTGCAATGATAATGGGATTATGACTCAATAATCAAGCCAGTAATCAAGCGATTACGTACCATGCATAAAAAATATTTTGAGTCCAATTTTTTGAAAATTTAAATTTTTCTTGTTATAAAGCTTCTATAGTCTTTATATATATTGTTTATGTGAATGGATGGTGATACTGTTGGATTAGGCATTTGGATAAGATATAATGATATATAATGGCAGACAAACATTGCAAAGTGGCAATGATAAATTAATTAAAGTGAAAATAAAACCATCCCCGTCCCTCTTTAATATCCCTCCGCTATGTACACATCAAATTAACGGATCTCGAATCATTCGGTTTATTTCATTTAACATTTATAAGTTTATAACTAATGTAGTAATTAACAAAGGGTTTAAAAACGGATTTGCCGACACACACGTGGCACTGGCAAGTTAATTAATCAACTCCCGCATCAACATATTCTTTTATTTTTAACAAGCGTAAAGACATGAAATATAGAACGTTCATACATATATACAAGGAGTTAATAGTCAATTTCGTCCCTGATCTTCATTTTTATTTCTGAAAGTTAAAATTAATCAAAATCGTTCTCCAAAGATACCTTACCTGATCACGTTCATCATTCCGTCATCTTCCTAATTGAGTTGACAAACGTCCGCTGACGTGAGCCGTTAACTGCCAAAGTAGCAAACGCCAGGCTGTAGCATGTTGTTGATGACAAGATAACTCTTGTTTAAGACGTCAAATTAGTCCCTAGAATGCATAAACCATAATCCCAATTTAAACGATAAATACATCGCCGTGAACACATGCATCGCACGACAGATAAGCCAACCCCTTTGCCACATCCAAGATTATGCTCTTCCTTTTTGAGGCTAAGTCAGCGATTTCTTCAACTTTTGTTGCTCACTCACCAGAAACAGATGGTCTTTAAGGTTTCCATTCGGCATGTAATCATAAACCAAAATCTTCTGGCTTCCCCTGTCATTAAATTTTTCATCATCATCACCACTACACAACAGCCTCGAAGAGGCACTAGATTCCGGTGCTTCAGGTTGCTAATAATCTCCACCTCATTACAAAACTCCACATCCCCTTGAAAATCAGATTCCAAGATCCTCTTAACCACCACGACCGAACCATCGGACAAAATCCCTTGAAAACAAGCCCAAATCCACCCCTGCCAATGAAATTCTTAGTTGAGAAATTATCAGTAGCCTTCTCAAGCTCATCAATCTTGAACCAAATAGACCCGTATTCGGCCTCAACCTATGCCTAGACCCTTGTTCCTCATGATCAAAATCAAATTCATCGTCATTAAGCTTCTTCCTCCTAACCTTCCTATCATACCAAACATAAACCCCTAACAAACAAGACATAACTAACAAAACAGCACCAGCACCAGTTAACCCAAAAACCAAACCCTGGTGACTTTTTCCAACATAACCACCACCCTGTGGGTAAAGTGACATACCAAAGATGCAACTCATGGCACCATTGCTTTCAGGTCCATACTGATTCACAAACGCAGTAGCATATAGAATAGTAAATTTGAAACAATTTTCAGAATGAGAAGCATTACCATCAATGGAGACAAGTTTATGCTGCGCCTGAAACCCCGCAGTAAGACACACATCACATAGCAAAAGATCAGTGAGGTCTTGTTTGCAACTAGTATCAAGAGGCATGATTTGACCAAGCTTCTTGTCCCAATCTTTTAGTTAGGGTTTCAATTCCTGCGCAATCGTTTCGGGACATGACGAACTGGTGAGGGTCAAAGCACAAGTCAACGAGGTTGTTTTGGAGAGACAAGGAATTGAGCTGAGACTGGAAATCATGGACGCATGAGGTTGAGGTTTCAAGGTTTGGGAGGTTGAAATTTGTAGTTGCTTTAAGGTACTGCGTGAACCCTATTCCGATTAGAGATAAGAGCGAGGTGCAACAGTTGCTCAAGTTTGATGATAAAGAGTAGAAATTCTCACATGCGGAAGGGTTCCATGGAACTCTCTTAACATAGCTGAAGTTGATGGGAGCATGTTAAAGGAGAAGAAGGAGAAGGTGAAGGTGAAAGTGCTGCCATGGTGAAAGACAGAACGGGGGTAACGCATTGCAACGTTTGAATCCCTCTTCTGAAGACAAAACGGCGACGTTTCAATCTTAGGAGTGCTTTCTACCGAGACGACGTCAGTTTTTGTTCTCTGCCACCTTGGCAGTTAACGGCCCACGTCAGCGGACGTTTGCCAACTCAGCTAGAGAGATGACGAAAGGACGAATATGATCAGGTAAGGTATCTTTGGAGGACGATTTTGATTAATTTTGACTTTCGGGGACAAAAATGGAGATCGAGGTATCTTTCAGGGACGAAATTGACTATTAACTCTATATACAAGTGATGATCGTTGCTAGGAGTGGCAATATGTACCCTACCCGCGGGTACCCAACCCGACCCCATCCGGTCAGGTAGGGTTGCCAACCCGATCCGCAGCGGGTAGGGTAGGGTGCGGGTTGAGCTTCAACCCTACCCGACCAACCCGCACCCTATATATGTATATATTATATACTTATATAAAAATATCTTTTAAGTGGATGTTGAACTAAAGACTTCTCACTAAATACAAAAGATCCTTAGTCATTAAAAGAAAATCATTAATTGATAATTTAATAAACTTTTTTTACATAAAAGTCAGTTCTATTTTAAATTATCATCAAGTTATATAATAACGTTGCATTTTTTTTGTAACCCGCAGATAGGATCGGGTACCCGCGGGTTAAAAGCGAATAGGGTTAGGGTTGAGATATTCTCAACCCGCGGGTAGGATTAGGATTGACTCCGAACCCTACCCTACCCTACCCATTGCCACCCCTAATCGTTGTGTTAGAGTTTGGAATATTATAAAATATATATTAAAATATAAGATATATATTTAAAATAAATTAAATAATTGTTGAAGCAAAATATTTTCGACTTAAAAGTAAAAGTAAAACAGGTTCTGGAATACAAAATTAGAATGGGAAAAGAGACAATTCATTCCTCCACGAATCATGATTAAAACATGTTCAATTAGAACCGGTTTTCAAAAAAAATAATTATTTATAGGATAGTGGGCTGAAAAACTTAGCATCCAAGAAAATAATTGCTTCTTGGGGTAAGGAAGAACTACTTGGCCTCCAAGAAAATTCAGAAGATGGGTAAATTAGATATGTTTGATCATAAAAATAAAATTACTTTAAATTAAAGAATTCATCTATAAATAGAGAATTTGAAAATCAAAAGAGAGACTTCTATTCGACAACTCACTAAGATATCTAAACTCTTAAAAAATCACAAGTCACACTAACGAGAAGTAGAAATAATAGAATGCAAGTGTATGTAGTTGTTGGAAGCCATTTTTTATTTTTGTGCTCATTACTTTCTTTTTCATTCTTAACTATACTTTATATTCTTTCAGTTTCAGTTTCTTTATTTATTTTCCAACACTCAAGTATTTCAGTTTTTAGTTTCATTTAAAACTGCTGCTAAATCTTGTTTTTTCCACAAATTCTTTAAATTGTTATTCTCAGGATTTCTTGTAAAAGTTTTTATTATTAATAAACTATGATGCACGGACACGGAACACGACACGATACGATACAAAACATACGGACACACAAATTTTAAAATCTTATAAGACATGGGGACATGACATATATATAAAATATAAAGTATTTTTTAGATAAATTACAATGAATTTTTAATATTTTATTGGTATTAAAATATAAAATAATTTTTTAATTATTCTTAATGTCTTCTTTTAACTATATAAAGTATTTAAAATATTTTTTGTTTTAATAAATAATAATATATATTATTTCTAAACTCATTTCAAGAATATATGTTAAGAATAAGGCTGGACACGTTAACACGTAATGGTATTTATGTATGTCTAAGTGTGTCCAGAGAAAATTTTTTTATTTTTTTTATTAAAACACGGTTGGACACGACAGACAAACATGTCAGACGAGTGTCGATAAGTATCATGTCCAAAATGTGTCCAACATGCAAATACGAGTATACGACAACTCAACAAAGCGTCCTTACTTCATATTTAATAAAAGATTATCATTTTTCACCTTTAAAAGTATTGCAAAATTTCTGAGTTGATCCACACAAAAAAGAACGACATATGTTTTCTAAATTGAGATTAATAATGTAAGTTTGGTCCAAAGTCGAAACCAAAATTCAAATAAAATAACACATATTTAATATGTAATAGCTAATTTATTGATTAATTTTTTTTATAAATAATATTTTTGTGGAGTATGAAACCAAGTGACGTGAGATCTAATTTACCGTACACTTGTGATGTTTATTACCCGGAATCAACATCTAATAACACTCTATTTGTAAGTATCATAGAAAAAAACGGTAATGTTAAAAAAATAAAAAAATAATTATAATTTATTAATTATTACAATAATTAATAAATATTAAATAAAATAAATTTTGATTATTTTTAATTAATTTTTTATTATTAAATATTTTTAGAAAAAATATAGTTGGAGTGACCGGCCTATTTCTATCCCTAGTCTTAAAATCTCCATTTTCTAGTTAAGGCATGAGACAAGAACAATAATAAGATGATGCATAATTAGACATATTTATGTAAAAGTTGTGTGTAGCTATATTTACATTTACGTAAAGTATATATAAATTAGTGTTAATATAATTGGAGTGGAAAGAATAAAAATGAATGATTAGTTGGTTGTAGGACCTGAAGGGCATAAGTGTAGAGGTAGGTCACGTCGGTACTTACTAGTGATTGAGGAAGGTCCCATATATATATATGTGGAAAGGAAGAAGGATGTAACGGGATACATACATAACCTTTCTCAAGATCGCGGTCCTGCACGAGACCTAATGTTTCTGAGGCAGTGTCCCAATCCATCTTTGCTTTTTCGTCTCCCAATAATTGAATCCTAGCTAGCTTTGTGAATTCTGAGATCATGTTTTAATAAATAAATACCATTCCTTATAATATATTTATGTGTATGGCTCATAGCTGAGTTGCAACTACTTATCCATCCCCTGTCATCATACACTCGTCTTGCAAATTTAAATGGATAAAAAATATAAATAATTATATATTTAATATTTTTTTAAGTAAGAATTTATTTTTGAATTTGTTTGATTTTTATGTAGATTTTTTTTTGTTAGTCTTATATTTTTTTTTAATTTATCAAAAATTAAATTTTAGATTTTTGGATATAAGACTCTGATATCATATTATAAAATTATTTTTTTTAAAAAATAAGTTTAATTACTTTGTTGGTCATATAATTTCGCAAAATTTTCAATTAGGTTCCTATATTTTTTTCTTTTTAATTTGGTCTCTGTATCAATTTTTTTTCAATTAAGTCTTTTTTGACAGTAATTAGTTTAATTGTATAAAGACCTAATTAAAAAAATAATGTAAAAATCCAAATAAAAAAATAAAGACCCGATTAAAAAATAAATGATATAAAAACTCAATTAAAAAAAATAAAAATTTAATTAAAATTTTCACAAAATTATAAATACTAACATAATAATTAAACCTAAAAAATATAATATGAATATTTATATCTTTTAACATTTTACTCAATAAAAACTGAGAATAAAACTAAATAGAACATATCGCATTGGCACATGTACATTACCTTGTATATACATCTAGTGTGTTTTATTTTTATGCTACTAGACGAGGGATTACTTTGATAGAGATATTTTTATGTAAAATGGATATTTTAAACTGTTAGATAGTATAACATATTTGACCGAATATAGTTAATTAAACTATCTAATTATTTATAATATCATCTTCACACGAAGATATGCTCCTAGAAATAATTATCCTAAATGAATCAATAAGATATAATATATATATTTACAATTTTTTCAAAAATATGGTTAACAATGTTACAACTACAATTTTTTCATAATTTACTTTTGCATGAGAGATCAGATTATTTATCTAAATTATTATATATAGAGAGATTTTTTCAACTAGTGTGAGTATTTGACTTAGTATAATAATACTTTTCTTTGGTATATAAAACTATATTAATGATTATCTCTAAATTCGTTTTTTTTTTTACAGTAATTTTAAAAGTATTTCATTGAGCATAATTTATAACTTATATAATAGTACATATTTTTTGTTGATGACATCGTTATTACAGAAAAATTAAGAAAAATTTAAATTAGAAATTAAATTTGTGAAGAAAAAAATTTAAAGGTATATTATTTACATATAAACTGTAATAAGATAAAATATATAAATAAAAATATAATTGTTACTGTCCACCTTTCATACAAGTCAGGTCGTATGTAAATAATTCATTTAAGAGACGCACACGATTTTCAGTCACCAAATACTATAAACATTGAGATAAAATCCTAAAATATCTTTTCAAACTATAATTCTTGTATCTTCTAAACCTCAAATTAATTTGATGATCAGAGTCTTTGTAAATACAACATGTCTATCGGACTCTAAGACGATCGACAAGTAATTTTAATGGAGTGATTTTGACTAATAAGTTTTTACAAGTTGTTTTTGGTCAAATGAGGTGAGGAGGCAGGGGAATAATAGAAATGACACAGCAGTTTGAACTTAAAATGGGAATAGAGTAATGCGATTGTCTCTCCTTAATTAATTGAGCAGACTTTTGGGTGAATTGACAGCCGTTAGTTAACAATTATTGTTTTCTGAAATAAGGAGATATGTGTTTCAAAGTGCAGTGGTGACTGGTGAATGAGTTACTTCCCTTTTTGGCAATATGTTATGGTGCTACATAGCCAGAAATTGAAGGATGGTCCTTCAACTCTGCTTGGAACCCAATGATTTCAGGGGAAACATACATGCTTGCCACAACAACACATGGGGAACCCCTTATATATACATACATACATACCCACCCTCTTCTACCTTTATTTATTAGCTACCTTCCTTGCACCTCCCCGCATTTATTTTAACTCGTGCTCTTCAATTTCTTCATTCCTAGTCCAGTTATTATAAACATCGCTTTCGTTTCATATATATTCTACATGCCATCTTCAATTTTTTTTTTTTTTTTGAAAAAAAAAGGTTCTAGATGGATTGTGCAGATAATTCAATCCGTTAGGTGTTACATTCTTTAATGAATGTTTGGTAAACAATCTAGAAATGATATGTATAATAATTATGTTAGGTATATATTAAAATTAGTTATCAGGATAAAATATATGTTAAAATATAAAATATATATCGAAAATGAGTTAAATAGTACATATATTTATATATAAATATATGATAGTTGATTTTGGTATACAATTATACTTTTGTATGTATAATTTGTTTTCTAATTAGAGAGATCAATATAAATGAGAAATTAAGTATAATATTTACATATCTGCTACACATTTAGGTTTTATTGTCATCAAAGTCTAACCACGTAGGCTTAACATCAACAAAAATCACTCTCACTAAAAGAGCGTGTAACACACGCCCAAAATTCCAAACAAACATTATCTCTTACTTCGTGCTCTAATATAAAAAATCGTTCACATCTTCTACTCAAAACTGCAATAAAAGAATTTAAAATATCTCTCAAAATTTCTCAAAAATCTTTTAAATTTTCTGCAAAAACTACAGAAAAATTCGGTTCTACGTTTGAGATCATCAACAAAAAACACAAAAAAAAAAACAACAAAAATTTTTTAAAGTACTGATAAAATTACTTGTTCATTATGTTCAATTTTCTCTTTCACATTTCTATCAGTTCGGTTTAGGATTTAGTAGATCAAGTTCGTTCATTTAGTAGATCGAGTTTCTCTAATTCAATTTTTTCTTATTTTTCTTTGAAACTAGGGCATCGAATGAAACTGTAGTAGTTGTGCTGCATTTTACTATAACTTCGGTTCATTTCTTAGTTTATTTGATATTCATTTGAATCCAGAAATGAATTCAATGTATTTTGTTGACGATTGAGTCTTTTTGACTAATTGTTCAAATCTGAACTAATTTTAGTTCATTTGTGAATTAACTGAAATTCACTTGATGATGCTATTAAGTATTGACCAAATTTTTTATTCTTTGATTTTCTTTGGTGTCATCATTAAATAATTTCAGTTCATTTCTTAGTTTATTTGAGGTTCATTTGGATCAAAAAATGAATTCGATATTTTTTTATGGTTGAGTCTTTTTTATTGCTTGTTCAAATATAAACTAATTTCGGTTTATTTGTAAATTAATTAAGGTTCACTTGATACTGCTGTTAAGTATTGGCCAAATTTTTTATTCCTTATAGTCAAAATGACAAAGAAGACCATCTCAAAAAAAAAAAATCACTTTACGATGTAAGCATATATATACACACTAAATCAACTCTATTTTTGAATTATAAATATATCATATAACATAATGTTTCAAATCCTTGCAGAAAACTTACGATTTGAGATGCTCAACGAGAACGATAGCTAACGTATTTGTCAATATGAGTGATCAAAAGTTATTGTAGGAACAAGTTGATATTTTCAGGTATGAATATGGTCCGACCATTCTCTTGAACAAGATAAACAAATTGAGAGACAAAATCATTGGGGGATCTAAAAGCATAAGAATCTCAAAGCCATCTTTTATCCTTTCAAGTTCTTTCTGCAGATTATCATTTGGGGATATAGAAAGGAAATAGGTTCAATCTTCTAAATTGTAATAAATTTCTATTAACATTTTTGAACACTATTTTGTAAAGAATTGTAAAGAGGCAAACACTTCTTTGACTCTTTGTAAATATTAATATATATTTAAAAATATTTTCTTAAATTCCTTTTGATTTATTTATTGGAACTGCCTGAACTGTATTGAGATCACATTAATTTGAATGAATAATCTAGGTTCACACTGAATATATTAAATGTATTTATCAAACTTCAACAGCGATAAAAATACAAATGAACCGAGATTTAGATAGAAATGAACCGAAATTTATTCTAATAAATACTTAAACTGTTTACCACAACACAATTGCAGAAACTAATTTAAAAAACTAAAACGTAACTACTCAATAAAACATAACACAAATCAGAAATTAGCCTAATTTTCATCAAAAGAGAAAACATTATATGAGTAAAACTTAAATGAACCGAAATTTAGACACAAATAAGTTGGAGATATCTTGGATTTCTATTTTTCCTCTCTACTACATGTAATTAATTGATTCTTAATTTCATCTCCCTTCTGAGTGGTGTTCCTTATTTTCATAGAAAAATCAGCAAGTTTGAAATAATTTTTGTAGAATTTTCCAACTTCTTCAAGTGTCTTAAAAGTCATCCCAACTTTTAGGACAAATTGTTCATCGACAACACACCTGGACTGCAAATGAACCAAAATATGATTATAACACCATTGTATAATAACAAATGAACCAAAAATTGTGCATTCTATAAATTCAGAAACTCCTGCATTCTATCCAAATTCAAATTCATAAACATCACATATTTTAGCAAAGAAGAATAAAATTATTTATTATCACTTTATTTAATTGCATTAGATTTCATTCTATTCCATTCAATTTGTCTTGAAAGTCATCCTAACTTTTAGGACAAGTTGTTCATCGACAACACACTTAGACTGCGAATAAACCGAAATATGATTAGAACAACACCATTGTATAATAACAAATAAATCAAAAATTGTGCATTCTATAAATTCAGAAACTCCTGCATTCTATCCAAATTCAAATTCATAAATAACATTAATTTTAGCAAAGAAGAATGAAATTATTCATTATCACTTTATTCAATTGCATTATATTTTATTCCATTCTATTCAATTCAAAATTGATAAAGAATGAAATTAGATAAAATTAAGAACGATCCAAACCTCCTCCACTTAATTCGATTTAGAAGAATAATCCAAATCGTCTACTGATTTGAACTTGAATCATTCATTATTTTGGAACATGCAAAATTTAAACAATTTTAATTACACTGTTCGATTTAAAAAAAAACAAATATAGATTGAAAATTTAAAGAGAAAGAGAATAAAATCTGAGGAGAACACAAGAAAACCGAAGAAAAAAAATAAAAATTTGAAGAGAAAGAGATAATAATCAGACAAAAACACAAAGAAATCAGAGAAGGATGAAATGTTTACGTTGAAGAGGAACAAACAATGAAAAATTTACGTTAAAAGTATGTTATAAATGGCGTATGACTCTAAATCATTTGGTTGAACTTGATTAATAAAATCACTTAAATATATAACATTTTTATAATATTTTATTTTCATTTTAAGATTTTAATTAAAAAAAGTAGTTTTATATCATAATATTTAATTTTTATGATTAAACATTTAATAAAATTCGATCATTATTGTTGACTTTAAAATTAACATAAAATAATTAACAATTATATTATATAAATACGTTAAAATTAGTTATTAATATAAAATATATATTAAAATATAAAATATATATTAAAAATAAATTAAATAATATATATTTATATATAAATATATAATAATTAATTATAGTGAATAATTTTAGTGCAAAACTGTTTAATAACTAATTAACAGATGCATGTAAAATGGGAGGTTAATTTGGGTTGAGAGGGAGAGGGGGACAAAGGAGGGTGAGTAAATAGTAATAAGGAATTGAATTGATGGAAGCCTATCATAAGCAGATACACTCGTGTGATGTGATTTAATAATTTAATTATTTAATCAATTTAAGCAATGCATATAGACATTTACAATACATTATTGACGCAGCAGCCATATATGTATGTATATAATATGACGTCTCATCCGAATCTCAATTAAATCCTTGGACAGACATGTTTGTAGGACCATACCCAATTATAATCATCTTCCACCGCTGGCAATGCTGCTCTGCAATTCACAGCTGTTAACTAAATTACGCCATTTATATATCTATTTCCCACTTGATCTTAATTAGCACATACTTCCTATATCTAATTATAACACCGCCGCACGCTTTATTTATTTATTTTTTCCTATCAATTGTCTATTATCAAAAATTATATAGAGTAACTTTATTTATATATATATAACTTATATGGACCGTGTTTTAATGGGAGTCCTAACATATATGAGATATTTAATTAATTAAAAACTTATGAAGCACGTTTAATTGACGATATTTACCGTATTCTTATTAACATCTTGAAAACGATATTTATTAATATTTATTTGATATGTATATTTTTTATGTTTATTTATAAAAAATAATTTTTTTAAATATATTTAAATATTATTATATATTAATATATCTAATTTTATTTATAATATATATGGTTGAAATGAATTTAAAAATATTATATATTATTATTTATTAAAAATAAAATTTATTTTAAATATTTTATATAATTAAAAAATATTAAAAATAATTAAAAATTAATTTATATTTTAATATTAAAATATTATTATAATTTATTAAAAATATTTTATATTTTATATATATATATCATTGTATCTTATAAAAATTTAAAATTTGTGTATTATATATCTCATATTATATTATATTATATTTTTATATCAATATCTATGTATTATAATTAAAAACTTAATTTATAAAATCTTAACCGCGATGGTGATACAAATCAATGAAAAATTAACCATCTTAAAATTTAAAAATAAATAATATCTTTTGGTGTCCAGACAAATTTAATTCCGACAAAATAATATATAAAAAGAAAAAATACTGTGATTCTCTAAAACAAATCGTAAAAGTTTAACAAATCTAATTTCATATTTGGTGAAAATTTTCAAATTTTAACCGAAGTAGTTAACCTTTAATTTAATTATTAATTAATTAAAAAATTTAATTTTAATACATTAAAAAATTATTTGATCACATTTTTTTAATGATTAAGATAAACAACAAGAATTTTATTTGCGAATACTCAATTGGATCCAATTTATTTGGATAAAGTTGATAATTTAATTTTCAACAGATCAGATTAAAAATAGAATAGAAATAATTGCGAGTAGAATCAGATGTAGGTTTAGATTTAATCCTACCCAACCTATCTACACTTCTATTATATTATAAGGAAAAGTCTAGGAGGTCAGCAACTTTTTCAAATTCTGGTCAGCATGTAACTAGTAAGAAAAAGTGAGCTATTGGATAAAATTTTACACCAATTTTACACTATTAAAATCATCATTAATAGCTATTTGATGGCTACAAATACCAAAAGTTGTTGGCCCCTAATACTCTTCATATTATAATATGTAGTTATAAATTATTATACATGTATAATAAAATTGATGGAGTAGATCGAATTCATATTCTCTCCATTTTGTAATTTGAGAGTAAAATATTATTTTAGTATTTAGCGTTTGAGTTAAATCTTAATTTGATTTTTAACATTTCAAACGTTCTATTTTAGTTTTAAAGTTATTCCACCTTTAAATTTGATATGAATAATTAATGTAATGAGTGACGTGAATATTAACAATATTTTTAGTTAAATCATTTTTTTTTACGTATTAGAGAAACATAATCAAAATCTTTTTGTCACACTTTCTTTTTTCGATATCCTTTTTGTATAAAACCTCAAACACTAGTAATCAATCATCAATGCTAGCTCCAAAATTCAAGAAAAATTATTTATATTGGTGATTGTTGGAGGGTCAATTTCTCTTATATACTGAAATCGAACGTTGTTGTCTTTTTAATATGTTAATTGTTTGTGTCAAATTTAATAGTGGAATAACATTAAACCCGTTTGAAATTTTTCAGGACTAAAATAAGACGTTTGAAATGTTAGATATCAAATTAAGATTTAACTCAAATATTGAAGATTAAAATCAATTTTAATTACCTATAATTTTATTTTATTATGATTTTATTATTTTTATTTTAATATGAATTTAATTTTATATTTTTATTTTATTACTATGTTTATAAAATATAAAATGATTAAATATTATATTTGATTAAAAAAAATTAATTTATTATGAGTAGGATGGGATATAAAATTTTAGAGTATGAATAGAATTAGAATTAAAAGATTCTCAATGTGTGGGGTTAAGTTTTAAAGAAAATATAAATTTACAGATAAAAAAATTAGGTCTAAACCTTTTTTTTTAACCCATTCATTGCTGTTAATATAAAAAATTACTTTTTACTAATATAGTATTGGTGCAATGGAATGAATACGTAAAATTATTTTATTCGAAGATGCATAAAAATTAAATTATTAATTACATACTCATCTTAATTCATTTGCTTACTACGCATTACATTATTTTGGGTTACTGGTTTTTACCATTGCAATGCAAGTAGGCAATTTCTTTCGGATAAATAATAATCTCTATGAATAGTGATTCTCTTCTAGGAAACTAGTATTATTATATTATATGCACGGCAGTTATATATGATTGAGCTATTAAATTAAGGAGTAGTAGTGTTGTTATTATCACTCCAATTTCGTTATGTTACCAATAGTATTTTTGTCAACTTCTGCCAATTCTTATTTATGATTGTATTTAATAGAAGTATCTTTATAGATGTATTTAATAAAAATATTTTTTTTATAACTGTGTCTAATAGAATTATCTTTATATATATATTTTTTAGATATATCTTTTTATACATATATTTAAAATATAATAATTAATTATTATTAGTAATAAGTTGACAGATAGTATACTGGATACCCTATACTTTTTCTTATCACTAAAATGTCAAACGTAACATCGCTAAGGTCAAGGTTACACCATAATTGTGTCGCACTCGCACACAGACAACTTATAATTAAAATATAAAGCAATATTATATTTAACATTTTTATGCATATATTTTTCACTTTTAATATTAAAAATAATTAAATTGATAAAAATAAAGAAGTGTGTAAATATTATTTCCGTAAAATATACGTTAGAAAGGAAAAGGACTACTATTCTTTCAAATTCTTTTGTTTTATCACCTCTTTTTTTTCTTTAAAACATTCTTTTCTTTATTTTGAGGGAGGGAGGAAGAATCTAGAATCCTTTGGCTGGCACGATCCGCTAGAATATTTGCTTCTCTATATATAACTAAATAATAATACATTTTTGTTAGGTGAACAATAAAAAATATAAACATTATATCTAATTAATTTAAAATTAATTTTCTTTTATTAACCTATTATTTAAATTGTTCAATTATATTCCTCCGTTTTAATTGAAACTTATTATCTTTTCTTAAAATATTATCTTTTGAACTTGAATTAAGTAACGCCGCACAGACACACCCGGTATTATTACTCCGACAGTTGAATGTGGAATAATATATTTATTAACGCCAGACGACTATATATAATATTAAATTTTGTGAGTTATATGACAAGATCATGTATTGATATGATGAAATTAAATTATATTATATATCATTTTGTTTGATCTGATTAATAATAGCTATCATCATAATATTTCTTTAAAAATTTGACTATATACCATGCATGTTGACTGCATATATATCATTGCTCTTATTAAGTAGAAAAATTTGTGGACATATACATATATATATATATATATATATATATATATATAAGCTTAATGCTTAGCTGGTAAGGCTTGCTTTGGTTTCTTCTTTTGGTTCATATGAGGAAAATTATACAATACAGGCAACTAATTTTCGAATAATGTCTTATTGTAAAGATCATCGTAATAGTTAGATTATTTAATCATGCAGTAAGAGAGTTATACTGAAAGTTTTGCTATTATTAAGAGATAATCTCTATTGAGAATAAATTTTATATTTTTGTTAGTAACAAATTTACAACAAGGAACACATGAAAAAGGAATACTTTATTTTAAAAAAATTGACAAAAAAAATGAAGCAAAAGTGATTGTATGTTGAGTGAATAAAGTAATTAATTTCTTTAATTGTTCGTAAAAATTAACGTGTATGTTCTTAAAATTGAATGAGTTTAAGAAGAAAAAAAAATTATCTTAACTTATACTTAATTATAAATATTATAGAGACTTTATTATACTTATAATGTACTTTGTAACGTCTATGAATAATGATCTGATTATCTAAAGTGTGAGGATTTAATAAAATAGATTATAATAATACCATCATTAAGTGAAACCAATTCATTATAAATTTTAGTTCAAGAGATAAAAATATCTCACATGTGAAATTTAATATATGTAATGGCACTATTAGAAAGTAAAGTGATTGCTGAGATATCTATATATGAATGAATTAAGGTGTATATACATACAAGTCAAACATGACTGCGAGTCAGAGGTGACAGATATTAAACCTAGCAATTGGGGACCAGATAATGATAATGCATGAAAAAGCTAAGCATTTGATTGATAAGTCAATTTTGATCTCTTGCATATTATTGCAAGCTAAGGGATAGTGCTTCTGCATCTTAATTAATTACTATGGTGAGTTTTATGGTGTCTTTTTTTATGGTGTTTAAATTGTCTAACTTGTTTTTAAAAGTAAAAAATAAAATATTTAAAATTTATTAAATATTATCTATTTGCCTTTTTTAATAAGTTAGACACAATTTCAAAGGCACCATAGTATTTACTTTGCATATTATCTAATAAAATATCTTTAAAATTGAATTTTTATATATATGAGTTGTGTCATGGTGAATTTTTTTTTAATAAAAAGAGTAAAATTATTCTTCTTTTAATAAAAAATAAAAAAGTATATAAATATAAAATTTTAATTTCTAAAAAAGTAAAATCATTTCTAAAAAGTAAAATCATTTCTACTTGTTAGAAATGATTCGGATGATGTAACTAAACATTATAAAATTAAATTAATATCACAAATTTTTAGAGAGTCATAAAATATTTTGAAATGTTTATTACTTTCAAAATTTCCATGATTCTAGTTTTTTTTAAGGTGTAATTATTTTATTAAGAGTAAACTATTGTTTGGGATAAGTTCCAAATTTGTCATAACGTTTCAATCGTCCTATTTAAATTCCTAACGTTTTAAAATTGATTCAATATTGTCCTGTCGTTAGGGATCCGTTAACAGAATTGACGGTAGGACAAAATTGAGACGATTTTAAAATGTTAGAGACTTAAATAGGACAAAAACATTAGGTACAAAAACGATACATAAAATAAATTTTAATTTTATATTTTAATAATATCAATTTTTTATTGTACATAGTATTCAATTATTTTTTAATCATATCTAAGTAAATTATGGTTAATGACATTACTTTCATTCTAAATAAATTAATTTTTTTTATAATTTTACACGTTCATTCTAAATAATGTAATTTTACTTTCATTACTTAATCACATTACTTATAATTTTTTTTTATAATTTTACACTTTCATTCTAAATAAATTAATTTTTTTATAATTTTACACTTAAAGTAATGTAATTTTACTTTCATTACTTAATCATATTACTTATATATTTTTTTTATAATTTTATGCTTAAAGTAATGTAATTTTTTTATAAATAAATAAATTTTATACTTTCATTTTAAATAATGTAATCTTACTTTCATTATTTAATCATATTATTTATAATTTTTTTTATAATTTTACACTTTCATTCTAATCACATTACATTATTTATTTAGAATGAAAGTGTAAAATTTATTTATTTATAAAAAATTACATTACTTTAAGTGTAAAATTATAAAAAATATAAATTTATTTAGAATGAAAATAATGTGATTAAATGTAATTTACTTAGATGTGATTAAAAAAGAATTGAATACTATGTACAATAAAAATTAATATTATTGAAGGATAAAATTAAAATTTATTTCTATGTATCGTTTTTGTCCCCAACATTTTGGTCCTATTTAAGTCCCTAACATTTCAAAATCGTCTCAATTTTGTCCCGCCGTCATTTCTATTAACGGATCACTAACGGCAGGACAACATAGAGTCAATTTTGAAACGTTAAGGACTTAAATAGAACGATTGAAATGTCAGGGATAACTTTAGAACTTACCCTAAACGTTGGGGACAAAAATAATACTTCACTCTTTTATTAATCTCTATAATTTTACTAAAATTGTAATTAAGTATATATATATATATATATATATTTAAGTCTTTATAGTGTTTTTAATTTTATAATTAAATATTTTTTATGTCAAAAATATTAAAATTAACAGAATATTTTTTTTAAAAAAAATATTTAGTTAAAGATTTAGTTGAATTTTTAACTATAAATATTTTTAATGAATAAATGACCATTTATACCCATAAAAGATAAAAACGTTGACATATGTACTCACATTAAATCGAAACTAAACTTGTACCAACGCAAGTGTGACAAAAGTACCCTGTCTTTAGCGGGTTAGAGTGCCACGTAGGGTACTTTTGTCATACAGAAGGCATTTTACGTGGGTACAAGTTTAATTTCGATCTAGTGTGGGTACATATGTCAGCGTTTTCATCTTTTATGGGTACAAATAGTCATTTATTCTATTTTTAATTTATAAAAAATATTTAATTAATTTTAATATTTTTTATATTAAAAAAAAACTTAATTATAATGTTATATGTACTAATCAAACTAACCCATTTATATATACCACATGGTTATAGATTTATAGCTGATGAATATCCAAGAAGCTAAGGGAGTAGCTAGTGATCAGAGATTCTGAGAATGACACTGAATAACGCGGCGAGGTGCAATGATAAAAATTAAAATTGTCTTCAACGATTAATAATTAATCAATATATGGAGTGAGTGTAAAGTTTTGAGCTACACAGAAAATAATAGGGCCCAAGAAGAAGGGCGACACATCAATCTTTATCAATATCTACAAGTGCAACTGTGTAATTACATCAACATCTTCCATCCTTAAATTAATTTATGCAACCATCAGTTTATTTACTGTTGTTGATAATCTTATATTCATATACCACTATTTTTCTTACTTATGGTTTGTGTCAATCTGGATAATGTATGTTACCAATAATTGAAATAATTTAGTTTCTAAATATTATTATATACTATATATATTGCACAAAGCAAAGCCAAATAAATGGATACCAAGATTTCGATTATAGCCCCACGTGCTATAATATATGCTATATATATATGTGACGTTGGTCTTGTATGCTAAATATTATATCTATTTCCTATTTTTGCGGAAAAATATTTCACCTTATGTATATACGATATTGAAAGGTCTATTAAAATAAAAGAAAAGTATTGCTAACTAATAATTTTTAACCTATAAAATAGTGGTAATTTATAATAAAAAACATTTAAAATTAGAAATAATAAAACATCCAAAATCTAGGATTTAATATCCAAAATCTAGGAATAAGAGGATATTTTAGAATAAAAACAGAAATGTAAAAGAAATCATCAACATATCCATATTTAACTGCGACGACTGGCAAAGTGTCTCTTCGTGTTGTTGATGGTTATGCCGGATATGACATTGAGAGATTTTTTCTTTGGTGTTTTTTTAGGAGTTGTTTGTCTGCTTTGGATATCTTTTTATATTTGCTCAATTCTACTGTGTTGAGTTTTTTTGTTTTAGAAAAAATATATCTAAAATTTAAGATTTAGAATTTAAAATTTATGATTAATTAGTATTAGAATTTAGTGTTTAGAATTAGATTAATATTTAGAATTTAAAATTTAAAATTTATAATTATTAATAATTTAAGATTTAAAATTTAGAGTGGACTCGGATGACTAAAAAAGGTCATGGAGGTATTGCTGATGGCCCCAGTGGCAGTAATAATGGCCAACAATAACAATGGTGAGTAGTGGTGAAAATAAGTGACTTGTAATAGTAGGTAAAATTGAGATGTTAGAAGAAATTTAAAACAAAATATAAATAAATATTAGATTCTTTAAGATTATTGACTGATGTTGATTGTTTTTTTTTTTTTGTTATCTATCTTAACCGTAAAATAAATAGGATGGAAGAAACCAAAATAAATGGCCATGAGGTATTTTATCTGTGCTCTCATACTATTTAGAATAATCATCCGAGTACTAGCGATAATAAATATCTTTCTAAAAACTTAAACTGATTTTAGAGTTCACTAAGACTCGAACTCTTGACCTTTCAAATCTAGAGCTCTAATACCATGCATGATATCACTCATCCCAAAAGTTTTGGGAAAAGCTAACACTAATGATTATATCTCTAATACTCTCTAAACTTCTATTATACACATTGTATAAATATTTCATTGACTCCTCATACTTTCCCATTTTTAAAATGTCAAATGTAAAATATCCCCCGGTCATGATTGCGGGGAAGTACGTACTTACGTACTAGTGAGTATTGACAGAGGACTAATAGTAGAACCTAAATAAATAAAATACGTATATTTTGATCAATACAATTAGGAATGATAATGAGTAAGGTAAAGACATAAAGTAGTGTTTGAATTTAACTTTAATTTTAATTCTATTATAGTTAACACGTGAGTAGGGGTGGCAAAACAGACTGGCCCGCCCCGCCCCGCCAAAGCCCGCCCAAATATGGGGCGGGCTGGCCCGCCCGCCAAACTGATATGGGCTCAACTTGCTAACCCGCCCCGCCAAAGGGCGGACTGGCGGGCCGGCCCGCCTCTTTTTTTTTTTAACCAAATTTTTTTTATGATAAAATTAAATTTAACGCACTAAGAACTAACAATTATTTTATTTTATAATAAAATTATTTCATCGAATTAGTTTTTTAATATATAGAGTAATATTCTAAATTAATTATTAATCCATAAAAAATTATAATTAAGCATAATAATTTTTTTTATTGAAATTAACAATAATAAAAATAACCTAACAAATAATAAGTCTCAACTCTCAAAGTCTCAAACTGTCAAACATAAGTGCATAATAATAACAAAACAAACATATAATCCACACATAAATCTTACTATAATTCAAACAAAACACAACATAATTCATAAATCAACAAGATACCCAAAAAAACTTTAAATCAACACACATAAATCAATTATCAACTTCTAAATCAACAAAATTTGAATCTGATCCAGAAGTTGAAACACCGCCTCGCCTAGCACCTTGAGGATTCACATCTTCACCTTCGCCTTCACCTACAATTAGAAGAATACCCGAATTTAGAACAAGATATAAATACTTAAATGTCATATAAATATTAAATTAGTAACTAACAATGTAATTACCATCAACAAATCCTTTATTCCAATTGCGAGTACAAATCACAGCCTCAACATTTTCTGACAACATTCGACTTCTATATTTGTTAATGACATGAGCTCCAATACTAAAGGCAGATTCCGATGCAACCGTAGTAATTGGAATACTCAATAAGTCACGTGCCATGATTGATAACTTCGGATAACGACTCTCATATAATTTTCACCATTCCAAAACATCTAAATCTTCAAAGCAATCCTTTGACAAAAGTGGCTCCTCCAAGTATGTATCAAGTGGATTCTTTCCACTAGAGACCTCAGCTTGATGGTTTCGTTTCATCAATTTCTATCAAAATAGAAATAATCACATCTTGTTAGGATAGAATAATGACAATTAATAAGAGAATTTAAATATGTTAGACATTAGTACATTACTTACGCCAACAATCGCAAGTCGCTTCTTGCTTGCACTTTCAGGGGTATGGGCCATGGATGAATATTGATTACTAGGTCTTTGTGCTTGAACAGTTGGAAGAGAATTTTTGTCATATTTTTCAAAAAGCTTATATAATTTCTTTTTCACATGTTCCACCTTCCCTTTTGCAGTCTCAACATCAATCTCTTCATACATAAGCTCTAAAGTAGAAATCTTAAGTCTAGGATCAAGAATAGCACCAAATGCAAGAATGACACTATACTTTTCCCAATACTTCTTAAATTTGTTCATCATCTTTTCTCCCATGCTCCTTAGAAGCTCATCTTCACTTCTCAAACTTCCCATCAAAACACATTGAATATGATAGACTTGTAGAAAATACAAATTTGAAGTAGAGTAAGATGTGCCAGAAATCAAATTAGTAATTTCATAAAAGGGGTATAAAAATTCACATATCTTTTCAGCTCTCCCCCATTCATCAACCGAAGGACAATACTTATAAGCAGGCACGGACCCACCTTCATGAATGGGGGGGCACTTGCCCCCAGTGACATTTGATATTTTTAAACTCAAAAAAAAAAAAAAAAATATATATATATATATATAATATGCCCCCACTTTAAATTTTAAATGACCCCACTACAAATAAACTAAGCCCAATTATTAAAAGTCTAAGCCCATTTTATTTTTTTATGATTTTGACTATTAGTTAACCTAATTAAATTTAGTCTTCTTCTGTTTTTAAATCCTAGCCGTCACTCATTTATTCTCTTAAACCCTTTTCTTAGTTTCATATTTTCAATCTTCTTTTTCTATTCCTTGTCTAGTGGTCATCTTCTCTTCATCAAAAGGTAAATTTTAAATTCTCTATTTTATTTTATATAGCTCTCTATGACTCTATGTATCTTTCAATTTCATTGTTTCTCTTTTTGATATTTTCAATTGCAAATTTTAATTCAAACAATTATAGTTTAAGTATTAATCTATTTTTTATTCTTTTCATGAATTTATATATTTTATTTTATTCTCAATTTAGTGATCCTTATTATTTATTTGTTTATCTTTCGTTCTATTCTATTATATGTAATTAGATTGCATATAAATTTTTAAAGTGAATTGATCAATTTACTAATTTAGAATATATATTTTTATTTTTAGAAATAGTAATGGAGAAATATTTCAAAAGAAAGCTACCACTAGAATCTGAAGTCACTCCATTAGTCTCTTCTAATAAAAAGAAGTTCTTAGAATTCAATGTGGAAAGTCTGGTAGCTGATCCTGGACAACGACCCAAAATTTCAAATTATGATCCAAATGACAGAGATGAAGTTAGACGAGCTTATTTGCAAAAAGGTCCTTGTCAACCAAGAGAACATGATTTTGCACAAACATATTTTGGAACTTCTCTCCGTAGATTTAATGCTGATTGGTTTGATGAATTTGGCAATTGGTTGGAATATAGTATTTCAAAAGATGCTGTATTTTGTCTTTGTTGCTATCTTATGAAACCTGATGGTGCGAGTGGTGATGCTTTTGTAAAAGAGGGCTTTTCAAATTGGAAAAAGAAGGAGCGATTACAAACACATGTTGGAAATCATGATAGTGCTCATAATCAAGCTCGAAGAAAATGCGAAGCACTCATGAAGCAAAAACAACATATTGAAGTTGTTTTTCAAAAGCATTCAGACCAAGCTAAAAGAGATTACCGAACTCACTTAACAGCAACAATTGAGTGCATTAGGTTCTTATTGCGACAAGGATTGGCCTTTCGTGGTGATGATGAATCGCACAATTCAAATAATCAAGGTAATTTTTTGGAGCTTCTTGACTTTCTTGCTCAACATAATACAGAGATTGATCGTGTTTTCAAAAATGCTCGTGGAAACCTTAAGCTAGTAGCACCTAAAATTCAAAAAGATATTGTTAGAGCTGCTGCAAGTGAAACTACTAAAGTTATTATTGATGATCTTGGAGATGATTTATTTGCTGTTTTAGTTGATGAAGCTCGAGACATCTCTGTTAAAGAGCAAATGGCTGTTTGTTTGCGGTATGTGAACAAAGAAGGGATTGTAATGGAGCGATTTCTTGGCCTTGTCCATGTTTCTAGCACAAATGCGTTGTCATTAAAAGTAGCTTTGGAATCTTTATTAACAAAGCATAATTTAAGTTTAGCAAGAATACGTGGACAAGGTTACGATGGAGCTACTAATATGCAGGGAGAATTTAATGGCTTAAAAAGTTTGATCTTGAAAGAAAATGCTTGTGCTTTTTATGTTCATTGTTTTGCTCACCAACTTCAATTAGCACTTGTGGTTGTTGCAAAGAAACAGGTCGAAATTGCACTACTTTTTAATTTGCTTGCTAGTTTGTGCAATATTGTTGGAGCTTCTTGTAAACGTAAAGACATGCTTCGTGAAAGTCAAATGCAAAAGACAATTGTTGCATTACAAAATGGAGATGTTTCTAGTGGGCGTGGCTTAAATCAAGAAACAACATTGAAAAGGGCAGGTGATACTCGATGGGGCTCACATTATGGTACAATACTTAGCTTGATTTCTATTTTTTCTTCCGTGGTAGAAGTTCTTGAAGTTATTGAGGAAGATGGAAATAATCCTGAACAAAGAGCTGAAGCATGCCAATTATTGAATCATATTCAATCTTTTGAATTTGTATTCAATTTACATTTGATGAAAAGTATATTAGGAGTTACTAATGAGTTGTCTCAAGCTCTACAAAGAAGTGATCAAGACATTATAAATGCTATGACATTGGTTAAAGTGTCCAAGCAACGATTGCAAAGTATAAGAGACGATGGTTGGTCCTCTTTGCTCAACGAAGTTTTACTATTTTGTGATAGTCACAATATTCTTGCTCCAAATATGAATGATATATTTGTAACACAAGGAAGATCAAGGCGCAAAATCCAAAAGGTCTCAAACTTGCATCATTTTCAAGTTGAATTATTTTATCAAGTGATTGATAGACAACTTCAAGAGCTTAACAATCGTTTTACAGAGGTAAATACTGAGCTACTTCTTTGTATAGCTTGTTTGAATCCAAGTGACTCATTTTTTGCATTTGATAAGGAGAAGTTGCTTCGTTTAGCTGAATTTTATCCACATGAATTCTCTTCTACTCAAATTTTGGCACTTGATAGTCAACTTGAGAATTTTATATTGGATATGCGTCTTGATGATCAATTCTCAAATATAAATGGAATCAGTGGACTATCTCAAAAGTTAGTTGAGACAAAAAAGCATATTGTTTATCCATTGGTATTTCTTCTGTTGAAATTAGCTTTGATTCTACCTGTGGCAACAGCATCAGTTGAAAGAACATTTTCTGCTATGAATATCATAAAGAGTCGACTTCGTAATCGAATGGGAGATGAGTGGTTGAATGATTGTTTGGTTACATATATAGAAAGAGAGACATTCAATCAAGTTGATAATGAAACAATTATTCAACATTTTCAAAATATGAAAACAAGAAGAGAAGTACCTTCAAGATTTGAAGCGAAGAAAGTTAGCAGCTAATGTAATTTTTGGTTTTTTTTGTATTCGAATAATTAATGTGCACTTTTATATTTTTAAATTTAAATTAATATATATTTTGATAATAATGTGTATTATTTTTGCCCCCCCACCATAAATTTTCTGGGTCCGTCACTGCTTATAAGCATGGTCGGTTGCCTTCAAATACTCAAAGGCCTTCCGATACTTGATAGCACTTTCGAGCATAATGTACGTAGAATTCCATCGAGTAGTAACATCTAGATGCAACCCACTTGTAAAAGTCAAACCCTGAATCGCTGAAACACATTCTTTAAACCTTATCATTCTACTCTCCGATCCCCTTACATATTTCACACTTTTCCTAATCTTATCCAATGCATCATGAGCAATTTTTAATCCATCTTGCACAATAAGATTCAAGATATGAGTAGAACAACGAATATGAAAGAACTCCCCATCACACAACAACCAATCATGCATATTTAATGTACTTTTCAAATGATCTTGGCATGTATCATTAGCAGATGCGTTATCTAGTGTAAGAGTCATAATCTTCTTTTCAATTCCCCATTCATTTAAAAGCTCAAAAATCTTGGAAGACAATTCAAATCCCGTGTGAGGAGGAGGCATATGACAAAAACTCAAAATTTTACTTTGCGATTTCCAATTCAAATCAACAAAGTGAGCAGTTAGGCATAAATAACCCTCTGTAGTGATGGATGTCCACAAATCAGAAGTCAAACAAACTCTATTAGGAATGGCTAATAAAGTACTTTTAAGCTTATCTTTTTCCCTTAAGTAAATTTTCAGCACATCCTCCTTAAGAGTATTTCTAGTAATTAGGCCTAGAGTTGGACTGATGTATTTTACCCAATTCCTAAATTTCTGATTATCAACAATAGAAAAGGGAACATCACAATCAATCACAAAGGCAGCAAATATCTCACGCGATACATGATTATCTATCTTGAGAGCCCCCATTTTATTTTGCATTTCTATCAAAGTTTGACCAATATCCTCGAAGTCTATTTTCACGCACCTGTCCAAATGACGCTTAAGTGTCGATGTCCCATATTGTTTACCACCAGCCTTAAACTTCTGTTTGCATCCATCACATTGAGCACGATCTATTCCATCATCACCAGGTCCAAGCTTTGTGAAATATCTCCACACATCAGATGTTGTTGCCTTCGTCTTTTTCTTTTTAATATCTTCAGTCGTTTCAGATCTTTCCATATTTTCAGGATTTTGTGTTGCATTCCCACCATCAACTTCCATAGAGACAGAATTATCCATTGCAGAATCAACAGCTCAATCTAAATAATCTCAATACATAAAAATATTTAAATCAGTCAAAAATATTCAAACAATAATCAAACATAATCAATAAGTAATTCAGTACTAACTAAATAATACCCAGTTGCAGAAACATAATCAAATCAGGCTGAAAAATAATATTCAAACATAATCAAACAATAATACCCAGTTGCAGAAAACTCAAATCAGGCTGAAAAACAATATTCAAACATAATCAAACAATAATACCCAGTTGCAGAAAACTCAAATCAGGCAGAAAAACAATATTCAAACATAATCAAACAATAATACCCAGTTGCAGAAAACTCAAATCAGGCTGAACAAATTGACATGGAAAAATAATAACAATAATAAGTAATAACAGTAACTGATCTTGACTCTTGAGAATGACGATGTGAGGAATCAGAAAATCATTTTTGCTAAGATAAACATCATCATCAGATTTGTCACATACATATTCACTTATTCAGCAACTGTAAAATGTAAATCACTTACTAATAGTAATGGCAGAGCCGTCGAGCAGAAAGAGGAGGAGAGAGGAGCGATTCCAGGAGTCCGCCAGTCACAGAACCGCCGAGCAGAGGCGCCGACGAGACAAAGCTGCCGACGACAACAGGAGGAGAGAAAGGAAGGCGAAAGGCAGAGGCGCCAGAGAGGAGCGAGTGAGGAGGGAGCCGGGCTGCTGAGGAGTGAGGAGGAGCGAGTGAGGAGGGAGTGGGTCAGCGAACGCCAAAAGGGATGAAGGTTAAAGGTCTGGCTGTCTGGGGTGTGGGTGTGGCTGAGCTGAGTGACCGGCGTTACTGCATTAAGTCGGGTGTGGCCGTGTGGGTGTGGCTGAGCAGGAGGCACCGAGGCGAGGCAGTTCCGCAGTCCGCAGTAGCACCGTGTGGGTGTGGGTGTCACGGGTCTGGGTCTACCGAGGAGTGAGAACAGACGAGGGAGCTAAGCTGTTGAAGGATGAAGCCGGGGGTCAGGGTCCGTCGGTCTGAGGTCTCGCCATCTCTGGCATCTCAGGGAGTCAGGGTCAGCCGGTCAGGGAAGCTGGGAAGGAGGAGAAGGGACGAAGGGTTAGGGGGGCTAGGGCCGGCTGTTTGTGGGAAGGAGGAGAAGGAAAACCTAATTTTCCTATTTATATATCACTTGCAAATTTACGGAATTACCCTTAAAAAAAAATATGTCAGCCCGCCCCGCCCCGCCTTGGCCCGCGGTTTTGGCGGTGCGGTTTTGGCGAGTTCAAAATCTCGCCCCGACCCGCCGTTTTTGGCGGCTTGACCCGACAGATTCGGCCCGTTTCGCCACCCCTACACGTGAGAGTTCGATTTTATCTGTGAAATTTTATAAATATGTAATATTATTATATAATTTAATGAGTATGTAAATTAAAAATTTAATACAAATAATATAATTATTTTATAAAATAATACAATCGTCTCATAAATAATATAATTATTAAATGTTTAAGTTTATATAAAAGTTTTTATTTAAATTAATAATACAAATATAAATAAAATATTATATTGATATATCACTAAAATAGAATTAATTTTTATATAAATAAAAGTATTAAATTAATAATTAATGACTTTGGCTCAATAGTAAATAGCTTTTATACTAAATGAGAGGTTTTTGGTTTAACATCTATTTATAGAGATGTTCAAATTCAAACCGATACAATTAAATCGCTTATCTAATTCAATTCAAACCGAAAATTTAAATTTGATTGGATTCTATTTTTTGCAAACCGTATGGATCAAATCGGATTTCAGATCTACTTCGCAAAACCGATCCAATCCAATTTAAACCACATAATGTGCTATAATATTATTATTTTATTATTATATTTACAATTTTACTTATAATATACTTAGTTTGTTATATATTTTTATATTATTCATGTATTATTATTATTATTATTCAATAAATATTTTATAATCAAAATAATTTTTATTTTTTTTATTTTAACTAACTTATACTTCTATTTTTATTATTATATTATTGTTAGTTTTTTAAAATATTGTTGAGACTTATTATATTATTTTTAATTATTTAAAATTTGATGTTGAGACTTGTTATATATATTTAATTTTTGGGTAAAGTATATTTTTTGTCCCTGAAGTTTTAGAAAAGTTTCAAAAATACCCCCAAGTTTTATTTTGTTTCAATTTTGTTCCAAAAATTTTCGATTTGCATCAGATATACCCCTAACGGCTAATTTTACAAAAAATTTAAGACCAATTCAACAACAATTTCATAAGAACAACCCTTAATACAAGCAAATCAAACATAATTTTCATGCATTATTGTTAGAACGGTCTTAATTTTTTTTGAAAATTTAGCCGTCGAGGGTATATTTGATGCAAATCAAAAACTTCTGGGACAAAATTGAAACAAAATAAAACTTAGGGATATTTTTGAAACTTTTATTAAACTTTAGGAATAAAAAGTATACTTTACCCTTAATTTTTTTAATTTATAAAACATCAAATCAAATCCAATCAAAACCACTTGAAATTGGATCGGATTATTTTTTAAATCATCTAATCTAAATCGTACCGCAAGTAAAATTAGTGTTCAAATCAAATGAGTTTTTGACTTAAAACCGATCCAAACCATACCACGAACACTCCTAGTTGCTACCCCTAAATACAATACAATTGATGGAATATGTTATGAGAGAGTTATTATTCATGGGTGACCAGGGGCGGAGCCTCGTACATTTCAAGGGGACAATGCCCTTTGCCTTTAAAATTTTTTATGTATATAGTCTTTTAATTTTTACATTGCCTCTTTTTAATTTTATTTTTCTCCCTTTTAAAGTTATATTTTTTTAGAGTAAATGCCGAAAACGATCACTGAATTTTAAATCGCTATCCAATTTGGTCTTCCACTTTAATAAGTGACTAACTAAATCCTTGAAACTCCAAAATATGCATCTCTATTAGTCCCTTAGAGAAGTGCTGTCTAAACGTCGATGACATGGAACGTGAAGTGGCAGATGGGCATTGGATGAAACAACGTTGTTGAGAGAGGGACGCCCTAAGCATGTGAGAATAACATCGTTTCAACATCTTCTCCTCTTAGAATAAATTATTCACACTGGTCCCCCCATTATCAACGTTTCTCCACCTTCCTCCGCGCACATGGCGTACATAAACTCACTCAAGGAAATCGGCCACTCTTTCCACCTCTTTATTCAGCAAGACAGGGAATTAGCGGTAGGAGGCGACGCTGCCTCTCCTCTGCCTTCTCCTCCGGTAAAGGCTCACCTAACGAAACACGCTTCTCCTCTGTCTTCTCTGCCTACTCCAATTCTGGCTCCCACCTCCACTTCCACTCCAACGAAGAATACGATGATGGCGAAAATCCTCATGCTCTCCACGACCACGACTTGTTCGGTCATTCTTCCCCTCTCCATGCGGATCTCCTGCCATTCGAGGAGGGAGATCATGAGCTTCCATGGATCGGGATGGGGATAGAAAGCATGCAGATGAATTTCATGAAGAAGCAACCAACAGCTTTAATTGTGTACCAACAGAGGCCAAAAATCATGAAATCGTATATATAGGTGAATCATCTTCTTCGTATCAACTCTATCCGCAGCTCTACGATCCATATGGTGCTCTTTCACCCTCCGCCTATGATGGATCTTATCTGCCATAACATTCCCACCACCTTTCTCCGCTAAGCCGTTACTGCCACCACCTTCCCCTCCAAGAGCTTTCCTGTGGAATTTTCTCAACTTCTTCGACGATGACGGCAATGAAAAGTACTATCCTCAAACACAGTACACTCCATTCGTGACTCCAGGGAGGTTCGAAAGGAGGAGGAAATCTCGATTTGGAAGATGAAGATTACTAGCACGAGGTCATCAAGAAAGTCCATGGCGATCACAAGTTCATTGACGCTCCTGCTTCTGTATCTGAATCTGCAGCTTGAGCAAGAGCTTAACAATTGGACTTTCCAATTCTCTAGTTGGATAAGTGCTCAGAAAGATTATGTGAGAGCATTGAATAATTGACTGATGAAATGTCTACTGTATAAACAAGAAGAAACATCTGATGGCATAGTTCCCTTTTTGTTATATGTAACCGGTGGTCGAAGAAGAGAAGACAAGAATTTGGAGATAAGAATTTTATAATGGAGGATGGACTGATTTGGATATTATTAAGTAATTTTGGGTACCAATTTGAATCACATTCAATCTTCGTACACATCTGCATACAGCTAAACGTTCCATGTCATTGACATTTAAATGATACTTCTCTAAGGGACTAATAGAGATATACGTTTTGGAGTTTTAGAGATTTAATTGGTTATTTATTAAAGTGGGGAACTAAATTGAGTAGTAATTTAAAATTTATAGACCATTTTGGATATTTATTCTATATTTTTATAGAGAAATTCTCCACATACAAGCGTTTTCCCATACAAGTCATTTATTTCTTTTTCTTTTTCTTTTTCCATGCCTCCTCTTTTTCTTCTCCTTCTTCTTCTTTTTCCGTGCCTCTTCTTCTTCTTCGTTTTTGAAGTGTTTCATCTTCATTGTCGTGTTTCTTCTCGTTCTTCTTTTGATTTTGCAACATTATGTATTTTTTTCTTTGTTTGATTTTTTCCTCCCAAAAAGAATTATGAGAATATGAAATAAGAAAATGAAGAAGAAGAAGCAGCAGAAGATGAGGAGGAGAAAGAGGAAGAGTTCTGAATTATGCATAAGGCGTACTTCAACGAATTTTGGGTGTATTTTAAATCCTTTGGGTGTATTTTTGTAATCCTTTGGGTGTATTTTTGTAATCCTTTGGGTGTATTTCTATAATCATTTGGGTGAATTCCTGTAACCGTTTGAGTGTATTTCTGTAACTATTTGGGTGTATTTATGTAATCGGTTGGGTGTATTTCTGTAATCGTTTGGGTGTATTTCTGAAGTTCCATTATCTTCAAAACGATTTCAAAGATTGATTTCAGAAACCATGAAAATCGAGAAAAAAACGAAGCAAGAATACCAGCGATAAACGCAGATAAAACAACAAATGAAAAGGCAAAGAGAGAACGCACGAAGGAGATCAAATTTGGCAAGAAACTCATTTTCATGGAGGAAGAAGAAGAAGAGTAGGAGAAGGAGAAGAAGAAGGAAGAGGAGGAGGAGAAGGAGGAACGCGAAGCACGCCATGAAAATCGTATATGGGTCAGCGTGCTTTTTGTTAAGTTTCTCCCAACTTATATGACTTGTAAACCAAATGACTTGTATGTGTAGCACTCCTCATTTTTATATTAGCCTCCCTGTAGAAACTAATCTAACTCCTATCCTATTGGTGACACCATTATATTATTGCACCAACTTCATCATGCGATGAACAGAAGCAACAGATCAAAGTTAACACTTAAGAATCAAGACTCAAATTTGAATATTGATCGAGACTTTGAAATGTATAAGAGCATTATGATTATAATTAATCACTAATTCACACACACAAAAAATATGAGGAGACTTTAATTAATTAACATGTGCTAGAGTATATGTTAGGTTATCATTTGAGTTTTTTTATGAAAATATGTAAAGTTTAAGTTTCTAACATATATGTTATGTATTTATTAAAATAAAAAATTTAAAATTTTTTTACAAATAATAAGCTTAATATGTGTTCTAAGACACATTTTAGTTATTGTCTAAAAATAATAAAGATAATAAAGATAAAAAAATGTTATAATATGTATTGTAAAACATAAAAGATACAATTACCTAATTCAAATATAATTTTACTTCAAATTAAAATCATTTCAGCAATAACACCACTATCACTACTATTATTATTATCGATTTTTAACTTGGCTTAAATCATTAAAATTAACAACTCCAATTCAATTATCAGTTACACAATTCAAATTATAAAAAATGAACAATTTTTTTATATAAAAAATGAAAGTAAGAGGAAGGTTGAAGATTGAAGCAATGGAGAGAATAGAGTAGGCGCAATTTAGAAAAAAAAATGACGATTCCATAATGAAGGAAAGATAGAGGCGAGGAAGGCAACACAATAGAAGTGAGAAGATGAAGAAAGACAAAGGCAAGTTAGACAACAATGGGGATGGTAATGGCGAAAGACAAGACAGAGCAGAAGAGACGAAGAGGAAAAATATTCTGAAAGAGGAGTAAGGGAAGAGGAAGACAAACTTATAAGGTGACGTGAAGAAGAGGAAGACATATTGGTGAAGACAAAAGGAAGGAGAAGAGGGCGACAATGGCGCAGTAAGTGGTAACAAAGGAAAAGGACAATGGTGAAGTAAGAAACAAAAAATAGAGAAGGAGAAAAGAGGGATTAGAGTTATAGATAAATTTGACATTTAAAAAAAATTAGAGTAAAAATATAAAAAATATTGTCTAATAAATTGTTCATCTATGTATGTCTCAACACTTTGGTAGAATGCTAAATACATGTATTTAATATTTATTTGTATATCATTATGTCTATCAGAATTTATATCTCAACAACTAAGTTTTTAATATTTTACAGTAATATCTTAATTTGTTTATAACATCTTAACTTGTCATTATAAGATTAAATTATATCAATAGTGCATATTTTCATTACAAAACATATTAATCTTTTATCGTCACATTCGATATTGTTGTATCAAATATATCCGTGACTACAATATTGTTGAGGTATAATATTCTCTCTTTGACAATGACTATATTTTTTTTCCAAAAACAAAGACTTTTAGTTTCATCATAGAAAAAATACAGCTATCCAAAATTAAGGACAAAAAGTTAAAAAAGGTGGTGGTTACCCAATTAACTTACTAAAGAATAGTAAAGTAGTAATAAAAAACAACTCAAATAGGAAGATGGGTAAAAGGCATGAATCTAGGGCAGAAATCCAAACAAATGTGATAGAGCTGCTGCAGCAGATTTATGGATGCGCAAATAACCTCCTCTGGCAACTAGTTCCTACTCTCAAAAACCCATAGGTTTCTTGCTTTCCATGAGTTCTAGCAAATAATCGCTGCAAGGTTCAGCAATCGATCCGCTTCAGCCTGTCTCTCAAGCTTTTTCGTCAATTCCTGCCACCATTGGAAGAAATGGTCACTGATTAGATTAAGAAGAAGCCGGTAAAGTGGACTTCTTCTCCAAATCTCTTGCACTTTGTTGCATTCAATTAAACAGTGAGTGATGGATTTTGATTGCATGTGACATAGAGGACATCTTAGATTGGTGTTTGGGAATCTGCTATGTGTAAGCTCCAGGACTAGGATACGATCATAGAGGCACTTTCAAAGAAAAATATGTGCACTGAGCGAGATCTTCATCTTCCATAGCTACTGCCACACCTGCTTTTGCTGCATATGGTTTGGGCAATGCTCTAAAAGAGGGTGAAAGAAGAGGTAAGTAACGTTGTAGCCTGAAAATGTGTCATACACCTTAGATTTATTGAGGCTCCATTGAATAAAATCTTCTCCATCTCTAGGTTGAATTAAGCATATTCTTCTTTCGATTTCGGGGGGGAAATATTTACCACCAAGTGGTGGTTCCATGATTTATTTGGCCTCATCAGATCTTTAACCCATAAAATATGGCTCAATGATTCTATGGATTGTGACAGGAGGATACGATAGGGATATGGTGGAGGCAACCAAAGATCTTCAAAAACTCGGATGGAGCTATCAGAGCCAACTCTCTAATTCAAGCATTTTTCAACAACCGTGCGACCTTTTATGATGCTATGCCATCCCCAAGAAAGTAGATTACCTATTTCTGCATTCATCACATCTCCATACTTGAAGTATTTACCTTTCAGTATTTTAGTTAGGATAGAATTAGTCTGATTAGCGATCCGTCAACACTGTTTTCCTAATTAGGCTAGGTTCTGCGTCCTCAAGTCTTTAAGGCCCAACCCCCTCCTTCTTAGGTCTTGACGTTTTGTCCCAACCAACCCAAACCATTCATTGCTCTGTTCCTCTTTGTCCCCACCAATACTGAGTAAGGATTCTATGAATATCCGTAATGAGTGAGTCTGGTAATCTAAAGCAAGAGGGATTGTATATTGAAACTGCTTTCCCAACTGCCCTTAGTAAAATATTTCTGCTCCCATTTGATATTAGATTATTCTGCCATCCTTGAATCTTTTTCTAAACCTTTTCCTTAATTAAGCTGAAAGTGGCCTTTTTCGATTTATTAACTAAGGAATGAAGGCCCAGGTACTTGTCCTGCGCTTCGATGTGCCCAATATTGAGGTTGGCTGCCAGCTGGGTTCGGACATGATTTGCGGTATTGTTACTGAAAAAAATTGAGGATTTATTAAGGTTTACCTTTTGTCCACTAACTCTCTCATAGTCATTTAGAATGTTTAGGATATGCTCATAAGAATACTCTGTAGCCTAGGAAAATAGAATTGAGTCATCATAAAAAAAAGGTGGCTAATAGTAGGGCTTCTTTTGTTCACTTGGATCCCATGAATTCTACTGCTTAATTCCGCTTTGCGTAGCAAGAAGAAAAGTCCTTCTGCACAAAATAGGAAAAGATAGGGGGATAGAGGATCACCTTGACAGATACCTCTATTTGGTTTGAAATAACCAAAGGGTTTTCCTTTCACAACGACAAAATAAGAAATAGTAGTCACTAACTCACAAATCCAACTTATCCACCTCTCATTAAACCCGAATTTGCTGAGGATGAACCATAGAAAATGCCACTAAACTCTATCATAGGCTTTGCTCATATCTAATTTGATTGTCATTTCATGTTGTAGACCTGACTTTTTATTCTTCAAATAGTGCATACATTCATGAGCAATCGAAATATTGTCTAATATTAGGTGGCCTTTAAGAAAAGCACTTTGAGTAAGGCTAATCAGTTTATTCATACAATCCTAGAGTCTATGAACTACAACTTTAGAAATAATTTTGTAAACGACTTTAGATAAACTGATAGGCCTAACCTATGTCATATTAGAAGCATTTGAAATCTTTGGAATGAGGCAGATGTGAGTATAATTAAATCAATACAGAATTCTTTCCCCTTGAAAGAAGCTACAGACTGCCCTAAAGACGTCTGCACTTACAATATCCCAGTAAAACTAAAAGAACTTGGTAGCCATGCCATCTTCACTCGGGGTACTCTGCGGGTGGATACTGAAGGTGGCACGCTTGACTTCCTCAATGGTGACCAGTCTTTGTAACCTACAGTTCATGGAAGCTGTAACCTTAGGTTCAAAGTCCGTGAATAAAGATTCCAAATCAGCATGAGCTATCAAAGAGAAATTGTCTCGAAAGTAATCATTCGCCACTGGTGCAATAGATGAGTTAGACGAGGCTATTTTCCTATTCGGACCATTCATCCTCTAAATTCTATTTCTCTGAGATCTGGTTCTAAACTTTCGGTGAAAAAATTAGTATTCCTGTCCTCCTTCTTTAGCCACTTGATTCTCGATTTTTCCTTCCAATACATTTCTTCTTAGATAACAGTTGCTTCTAATTTCAGTTCTAGCTCCTGAATATCCTCTCCTCCACTGATGCCGACCCCCCGTAACTCCTCAAGTCTTCTTTTAATCTCATCAATCACTTTGAAGTTGGAGCTGCCTGTTTACTGCCATAACACTAATTGATGTCTGCACAATTTTAGTTTCTGGGCTAAAATGTACATAGCCGACCCATCAATTTCTGTTTCCCAAGTTGATCGAATGGTCTCCCTAACCTCCACCTTGTCACACTATCTTTCCTAGAACTTGAATCGCTGTTTAGTTCGTTCCATTCACGGGTTCGTGTCTAGAATAAGAGGGGCGTGATATGACCCTATTTCTAATAACCTCAGTACCACTGCATTTGGATATTGATGAGTCCATTCTTCGCTGCCAAGGAACTTATCTAGCCTTTCCATAATTAGGTTCTCATTTTTCCTTCTATTACTCCAAGTGAAAGGCCTACCCATCATTCTAAGATCGACTAAAGAATTATCTCCAATAAAGTCAGTGAAGGCGGAGAAGACCTGGTGAGGTTTAACACCACCATCAACCTTTTCTGATTGGTTTGTGTTGGCATTGAAATCTCCTAAAATCACTAGTCTTTTCCCCAATTGCTAGATCAAAACCGAGATCTCTGTAAATTGGTTGTGTATGACTTGATCGTTGGCGCTCAGATGAACCCCCCACCAAACTCCAATTTTCATTCAATGCCAAGTCCTTAACATTTGCAGCTATGAAAAATTCTGAATGTCTAATTATGCTTACCTCATATACATCCTTCCAAGCCAAAGCAAGCCCTCCTGTCGTACCTATTGGATTCACCAAAAACTAGTTTGAAAATCCACATTGTCTCAACTTCCGTTCCACCAAATGAGGTTGGTTTTTGGATTTACAAATGAAACCAACCTCGGAAAAGTGGGATTGGTTATTCCCTTTCAGATTATGGACTGTCAAGGGTCTCCCCAATCTCTAACAGTTCCATGTAAGACTCTCATGGTGCCGTGGTGCCATTTGGCGGCTGGCACCCGTCACCTCTACATGTTGCATCTGGCTATTTTTCGGACAAAAATTTTTCTACCCATGTTCATTTTCCTTCCCATTTGTTCTTCTTTTGACACCACTAATTGAATGGATTCACTGTACCCCTTCGCGCTATCTATTTCAACTTTATGCTTTTATTCAACCCTGTTTTCGAAGCATGAGGCAAATTTGAAATTGAAATTTTATCTAGTACCATGATCGAGTCCTCTGCATTTGAGCCTTTCTGATGGCTCTTTCCACCAGCACTACTTTCTTGAATATTAGCCATTTGACCATCATCTGTTTTAATTATCTCGCCCCTTGTTTGCTCCTTCACACTGAGGCTAGAGAAACCATTAATTAGCCACTCAGAAGCCGGTCCTTCTTGGTTTAGATTCATTTAATCCTGCAGAACTAGGATCAGAACTGCTCCTCTCATTCCTCCCTACTCGTCTACTAACTTGATCCGCACGGACCCAATCACCAATGTGGTATTGGTTCATTGTCCCTCTTTTGAATCCCATATCAAAGCATTGTAATCTTTTGATTCTTGACCCAGAAGAGCACAATACATACAAAACTTACCGATTTTTTCATATCTCAACCCAATTTTCACAGAGCTTTTATCTGGTCCCATGATCCTCAGGCTATCGTTGATTCTCCTAGCTATCTCTATCAATCTCTACCTTTTCTTTAATAATTCTTGACTACTTACCTCATACATCAAAGAAGTCTATATCAATTATGTTACCCAGCTTGTCGCAGATCTTCCTTCCCACTTCTATAGTTTTGAGTTTCTCTGGGAGCCCCCATAGTTGTGCCCATATCGAAAAAATTCTAACCTTATTTGCATCAGGATTATCATTCTCTGACTATCTTTGCATATGAAGAATATAGCCTTTAAAAAATTAAGGTGAACCCTTTTCAATTCAAATTGCCTCCACTTTATTGTAAAAAAAAAAAGAAAAAAAAATTAGAATTGGTTGTTTCTGAGGTCAGCAACTCTAAATCTTTGTGGTCTTCCCCATATTGCATTGAAAGCATTGTCCAAAGTTTTCACTAAAAAATTTTTTTCTGTAAAGAGCCTTTGAACGAGGCTCTTTGAACAAGCATCAATGCCTTCTGATACATCCTTCTCTTCCAACTGCACCCAATCATCCTCCTCCTGTCTGCTGTCCATATTAAGTTACTGGCTAGAAATACGATCTTCTGACATTTGAGGTCAGAAAAATCCTACTAAATCAGTCACAGCCGTTATAAGAAGATCTATTCAAATCATCACAGAAGTCCTAAGAGAGCACAATAAAATCCTACAAAAGAACACTTCCTGATAATGACCATATGACTTGTTATTATTATTAAAGATAAGTTATACCAACAATAATTATGTTGTTACTGTAAATACGAATATATTGCAACAATTTTCTATTGTTGTTAATTACTATATATGATGTATTATACTAGTAATAATTGTTTACCGTCACAAATGAGATTAGTCCAAAATAGTGACTACTAAAAAAAGTTAATAGTTATATGAATGGGAACATATTTACCAACAAAATATAAGTCACTAAAAATATAATTATTTTTATATAAAAATAATATTTTAAAATATTTGATAATTCATATTATCTATTAATTTATAATATCATCTTTACTTAAAAATATTTTTATTGGAATAATCATCTTAGAAAAAGTTTACTAAAAATCTAAATTCTAATAAAATGCTACAATTTTCTATTGTACCTATTGTATAGTTTATATAATATATACCAGTAATAATTGTTGTCGCTTAAATATAAGGGTAAAATTGGTTTAAAGTGGTGACAATTTTTGAACGTCGCTACTATATAAACATTTTAGTCAATAAAATATTTGTGTAGTAAATGAATATTTTTTTTTTGTTTATCTAAATGGTATTTCTCAATCCGACAAGTTAAAGACTAATTTGTCGTGAATTTGAATTCTATTTAAAAGTCTATTGCTGATCAATGAGTTGCTGCATGTATAAGACGGAGTTCGAACTCTTAACACTTACTTAAGCATACGAGTAAACCGACCATTCCGCGAATCTAAGTTGGTTTGTAGTGAATGAATATGGATGTGACGGTGAAGGATAAGGGCCGTAAATATAGAGAACTTTAAGAAAAACAAAGATGGAGATATCGGGTAAAAAAAAAATCAAGATAGAAAGTGATAATTGAGGAAATGGCCGTCGTCGATCCACATGCAGGTTCGTCGGCTAATGATAGCCAATAATTCAGATTTTATTTAAAAAAAAAATCATATGGCTTCCCATAACCTTTCTTCCACTTTTTAATTTTAAAATGAAAGAGATGCATGTCATGAATAACTATAATGAAGAAAAAGTATATTACAGTAATATAGAAGTGTATGTCTCTAGTGTGGAATTTCTCAAATAGGTGAATTGGATTTATTACAAAAAAAAAACATATAATATAAAATTTGACACTGATTTTTATGTTTAAAAATTAAATATTTTTAAAGTTAAAATCGAATTCGATTGTTGTTTCTAAAAAATAAAAAATTAAAATCAGTCTCTTCGATTTTTGTTTTTAAAAAAATTTAAAATTAAAATTGAACTCTCTAAGTTTATACTTTTTTTTTGCTTTTTTACGGACAATGAATAGTCATCGACTACCGATAAAGGGTAGAAGAATGCAACCTATTATGGATAATAATACATGTCACATCATTTTTATCCATATAAAATTTTTTTTATTTTGTTTTATGAATTACAATCATATATATTAAGTGTATATTAAAATTAGTCATTAATATTAATTATTAATATAAAATATATATTAAAAACAAATTAAATTATACATATATATTAGTTGATTTTGGTGACTAATTTTAATATAAACATAGTATTTTTTCATGAAATAATATATGATATGTTGATGGGGTTTTGCGTTGTGTGCTTCACTAGGTCAACAACAATGTTCCCCTTTCTGATTCTTTTGAGTTGCACATTATTCTATTCATTTTTTAAATTTAATAGTGACTTCTTAATAATTAATTAAGCCTTGTATTTTATGGATTATGGGAAGGTCTTACAAGAAGCTAAAAGAAAAAGCAAGAAGAAAAGTGCACATAAGAGAGAGGGGGTTGCATTGCATCACAGCGTTCGTTACCTCCAATTGTGCTTTAGCTTTATAAAAGATTGTTGTATTAATAAGTATATTAACATATTTATAAATTTTTTATTTGATAAATATATAATAATAACTAATGTGATGCAGTTCATTAAATATTTTTTAGTTTATATAAAAAAGTTATGATGAACTCAAATCATACAAATAAGAGAATAATTTTTTTATAAATTATATTAATAAAAAATATTTAAAAAAATAAAATTTGTATATCAATTTTCTTCTAATTTTCATTTTCATTTTCATTATAATAAATATTAAAAGTATTATTTATATATATTAAAATTAGTCATTATATATTTATATATAAATATATATTTTTTAATTTTTTTTAATTTATATTTTATATTTTAACATATATTTTATATAAATAACTGATTTTAATTATTAAGTCTAGTGTACATATAGTATAATTAAATACATATATACACGATGACATACATGAGTAAGCTAAAGTATAATGCTTTAATTTGTTCGTTCCCTTTCTTTTTCTTTTCTTCTTTTTTCCGTTTTTCCTTTTTGGCTTTTGATTATTTAAAATTAAGAAGCTAATCAAAACAGAACATTTTATTTCTCGGTTTAATTCGTTGTCACATGGCGCATTCCGCGTAGATAGATCATATAATTTTTTTTTTCAATTCTCTAATATAGCAAATAAACATTGATAATGATATATATATAATTCAGCCAAATCAGTAATAAGTAGCATTGTCATCGCAAATTCATAGTTGAGTAAGCAAAACTTTTATTAATTATCTGTGTTACAAGATGATTATTAATGAGTAAAACGTTTGGTCAATGGGCTTTTATATGCACCGTCGTAGTTTGATCACAAAATATAATAATACATTAATACCTGTCCTATTAACAACTTTTAACCGACAAATACAACAATCCATAAGATAAGATATGGATGCTTCCGCGATTATGTTTCATTCTTTTGTCAAAAATATTTTTCAGTTAAAATAAAATAATATCTTTTATAATCATAAAATTACTTATTTAAAAATTTAAATTGATAAAAAAAATAATATAAATATCATATTTCTAATATTTTTTAAATAATTTTTTTGAGTTTATTTATTTTTTGTATAGACTTTTTTTTTGTTTGTCTTTTAAATATAGAATTCTGATACTATATCATAAAATTATTTATTCTAAAAGGTAAAACTATTCAAAAGAGACAACATGAATTATTATATTTCTAATATTTACATACATACTTATATAAATTTTTACAAATATATATATTTTTTTTAAATTACTGTTATAAGTTTTCTCAGAATCTAACAAGAGTAGCGTCTCAGAAAAATTAATTTACATCTTTCGGTTAATAAATTTTATTCATATATTTACCTATTTAACTGTGTTCACTTGTATAAGTCTATATATTATAAGATTAATTCATTATTTTTCTTCATCATCTTGCTTTTTATCGTTAAAATAAAATAAGTGTAATAATATATTGTAACAACGGAAAACAAAATCAGAGGGAGAGAAAAAAAAAAGAGTAGCACTATACTTATTACAAGCATTTAACCGTTTGAAATTTGAATAGATTTAACGCTAATTAATCAAAGAAGTACAAGGAAGGAAATTTAGTGATATGTTCAAAGAAATGTTGCACATGTGTCATGACCATACATGCCGGTGGGATGGTTGTGAAGTTAATGACATTAATAAACTGATTGACAAATTATTATTATTAAGTGATGAATCAACTAATGCGCCCAAATTGTTAGTTGTCCACAATTAAAGCTTTCCTTAATAACGTGGTAGTTTAATTATTATTGATAAAAATGATAGTACTATAGCTAGCTAGATTAACCCTATCTATAATGATATTTCAAAAACGGTTAGGGCATGATAAGTAACAGAAAATTTTCCAAACCTTGCATCTATCGGCTACTATGTGTGTGTGTCAACTTAACCAATTTGGTCACATATTATTTTGAATAATTTAGCAGCATTAATTATTATTACTTCATATAGTAACATAGCTTTAATAATCATTTAACCGCATTTAGACAATAAAAGACTTGCATTGCTGACCCAAGCTAGCTCAATCAATATCACCTTAGGGTTGTGGTGCGAATTCAAAATATATTTTGTTTGTCATTTTTTTTTATCTATTGTTATTTTTGTCGAATTTAAATTATATTTAGATTCAATTTAATTCGATTTAAAATTATATAATTTAATTAAAATACATATTTTATAATGAAATTAAAAATAAAATAATATATTTTATAGTGTATGAATCAGAATGAATTAAATTTTGTTACTCCAAAATAAATTAGGATAAATTGAGTTGACTAGACATGTAATTAATATATATAATTTTATAAATTTTATATAACAAATTAATAAATATTATATATATTTATATCAAAATAAACTATTTTAAAAGTAAAATATTATTATATAATATAAAAACTATTATTTGAAAAGACAAATAACAACCTAAGAAGTAAAAAGGTACTACATTAATTGTCCAAGAAAATAATGAAAATTATTATATTGTGCATTATTTATTTATGTACTTTTGTTTTTGGATTAAAAGAAAAAAAAAAGGAGAAGAAATATATGGTTGTTTGTTTCCACGTAATGATGGAACTTTTCAAAGAAATAATGACATGGATGAATTTTGCACATAAAGGTCGAAGAGTAAAGAATACATAGAATCCCACTTTATTTTTCTTCTTCCTCTTTTATTATTTCTCTCAGGACACGAGTTTCAGCACTAAGCACTAACCAAAGCGGAGTATTCCAATTCCGCTTTTCACAGACATCAAGAATGGCCAGAAATTCTTGTGTCTGCTATTCTGGCTAGTAACATATAATTAGAATTGTTACGTTTTATAATTTTGATTTGAATGAATGAATGAATATTGGATGCTTCAGTTACAAGCATATAGTATGGATTATTTGATTTTATAATATGAATGAAAATTGATGGTCCACCATCCTTATAAGAGACATGAATGTACTACTGTTTATTAACCCCATTCTCACACAAAATGAACCTTCCCTATTTTAATTTAATTTAACCCGTTCCAATTTTACTATGATATTAAATGATTAAATTAGTATAAGGAGGGTCATTGACTAAGACTTATTTTGATGGGTCCATACTCCATAGTCCATGGTCCTCTTAATCTCTTATATTATTTATTTCAACTCCTTTTCTTAGCTGCCACTTTCATTTTCTTTCCCTTCACTTCATTCATAGTGGAAGAATAATAATGGGAAGACACTCTTGCTGTTACAAGCAGAAGCTTCGGAAGGGTCTATGGTCTCCTGAAGAGGATGAAAAGCTTCTGAGGCATATCACTAAGTACGGTCATGGATGTTGGAGCTCTGTTCCTAAGCAAGCAGGTTAGTAGTACATACTCATAATATGTATGATACATAGATACATGTTGTTAAGGTTTGTTGTTAATGTTGTTGTTGGTGACAGGTTTGCAGAGGTGTGGTAAGAGTTGCAGGCTTAGGTGGATCAATTACTTAAGGCCTGATTTAAAGAGAGGTACATTTTCTCAGGAGGAAGAAAATCTCATCATTGAACTTCATGCTGTGTTAGGGAATAGGTAATAATTTAATAGTAACTAAATTTACAACAATCTATCTCCTCAGTCCTTGTTTGTTTTCTGTTAATTTGTTGTGTTCCATCTTCCATGCATGTATCAGATGGTCTCAGATTGCGGCGCAGCTTCCGGGGAGGACAGACAATGAAATCAAGAATCTGTGGAATTCATGCTTGAAGAAGAAGCTGAGGCAAAGAGGCATAGACCCTGTTACACACAAGCCATTATCTGAATTGTCAGAGGAGAAGAGCCAGATACAAGAGAAAGCATTGTCCAATGATAATGAATTGAACTTGTTGAGATCAGAGAGTTCCAATAAGTCTGATGGAGCTTCTTCCTATGATCATCAACAACAACAACAACAACAACAACAACAAGGATTTGTTCCAACATCAGAGATGGAAGGTTCTTCTTCCACTAACAAGGACATTTTCCTTGACACTACAACAAGGTTCATGGCTAACACTTGCTCAGATTTTATGGGCAACTACAACATGAGTTATGCATCATCATCTTCCAATGTCACTGTCACCGACAACAATTGGTTCACACAAACATCAAGGCCTTCTTTTGATATCAACTCAGATTTCACCTCATCATCATCATTCCTACCTGGTTCCTTTTGCTACAAGCCAGAATCTCTCAAGAACACCAACATGCTTTCTTCTTCTTCTTCTTCATGGGGATTGATCACAGATTGCAGCATGGAAGAAGCAGAAGAGGCAAAGTGGTCTGAGTATCTTCACAATCAAATGTTGATGCTTGCAGCTGTTCAGAACAACAACAACAACAACAACAACAACAACCAAGCTTCTTTATGCAATGAGATAAAGCCTCTTCCTTCAACCACCACAGTAACAACAACACCACCACCACATTTGGTTCCTGATACTTTAGGGGCTATCATGTTACCTCATTCCAAGAATCAACATCACCATACATCACAAACTTCTTCTACCACCACCTTTTCCAAGGATATCCAGAACCTAACAGCAGCCTTTGGACATATATAATCATATCACCCTCCTCTCCTCTTCTTAATTTTACACAAACACACAGAAAAAGAAAAAGAAGATTCCATTGGGTTGGTGTTTAATTTCTTAGTACAGGTGTGTGTGTGCAACCACAGATTTTTGGATTTGTACATAGGTTCTGTCACAAAACAAAAAAAGAAAGAACATTTCTTTCTTATCTTTCACCCTCTTCTTCAACTTGGTAATATTTGTGAGCCAAAACCAATTTGTCTTTCTTTCTTTCTTTCTTTCTTTCTTTTTTAACTTGTGGGGTGGTGTGGGTAGAAATTTGAGGAATAAGGATTGCTCTGCTTCTTCTTTCTACTCTTTTGTTTTCATACACTGTAAGTGCATTATTATATATATATATTACAATGGTTCATTTCCATATCTATGCCATCACAAATGTTTATTGCTGCAAGGCAAGTTCAGTTTTCTTTCCATTCTTTGGGACAGATATTAGTTATTTTTGCCCATAGAATTTTTCTTTCTTTCTTTCTGTTTTTTTTACTGTGTCTCTATGTGATATTTTTATCTTATCACTAACACACCTGACTTTGATCCTACTGAAAATGAAACTAAAAACTAAACTTTTGCTGCCAATCATTTTCATCACACAAGAATAATTTATTCATGGCAATAATAGCCTTCCCACTTTCCCATCTATGCAAGTTTCTTGCTGTTACATACATTACATGCTTCTCTTCTTGATGAAATTAACTAACTCTTATCATATTAAAAATGATGATATGCATAAGGATTAAACTTTAGAAAATAATTGCATAGTTGCATAGTTGGGCTTAATTAAGGGCTTAATTAAACTCACGGCCCATTGGGCTACTTCATACTCCTTCTAAGCCCGTATAAGACATGCATAGTTGCATACTATCAACACCAAAAAAAAAACGGTAAGAACCTTCTAGTAATGTTTCAGCTGAAACACCTTGATATCTTAATTATTTTCATAATTAGATTATAATTGCACATACACTAATAAATAATTGTATCGTGTATGTCTAGTAAGTAGTAATAAATACTTATAAAACTTAATTAAGTTTTTTTTTTGAAAAAAGAATTTAAATAATAAATATTTATATTAAAAATAATTTATAAAATAAATTATTTTGTGTTTATTTTTTAGTTTTAAAAATATTTATTTAAAAAAAATGATAAAAGATTTTTTTTTACAAAAAAATATTTTTAAATTTTTTTATAAATACTTAAATAATTTTTTAAAAAGTTATAATTTAATTTTAAAAATTATACTAAATATTAATTCTATAACTTTTTATAAATTAAAAATAAAAAAAGGGTTACAAACTGGCCCTTAAGTCAGATAGTTCAATCATATGAACATGCAACATTAACTTATAACAAGAGACTAATGCTAGATCAGAAATTAAAGCGCCATTTGTTTATTTTAATTTTCTTTTTTTTTTTTTGGAAAGAAATTGTTAGTGTGACTTGTAGCTTTATGACGGCACCACAAAAAAAAAAAAAAAAGCACATTGGTTTGAATGTTTGATTCGCGGAATGGTAAAGATAAGACCAAACTTAGAACAATTAAAGGACTTGGTCATTGGAATTTTTTATTTTTCTTTTCTCTTACCACAAGGCTAGGGACACGAGGACATTCGAGATTTCACATAATTATTATTTATATTAATTAATATTAATATGTCAATATCATCATCAATTCCATGACCAACTTAGCTTCAGCTTACTACTATATATAATATTCCCCAGATATGACTTTTAATCTTTTATATTAATCTGATCTTCATGTCGCAAATGAGGATCATATGGTTTGCACTTTCCTTCACCGTCCTAGAACCTTTACGGCATTTTTTAGACATTTATTTATGGAGTTTATAAACTTGAAACTTAATTATAAAATAAAAAGATAAAAAAACGAAGGTCTTGTAATTAAAGTTGCTAATTGGTGGATGGATTTGAAGCACATTTTATCAGGTAATTGGTGGAGGAGTAGATAATTTGTAATGACGACCATTTTAATTAGCATCAATTTTTATTATATTCTTATCATCTTATAAGCAATAAGTGCTAGAAAATTTAATCCTATTTTGTGGCTATATACATCATAAACAAGTAGAATCATATTTTATTTTATATTTTGATTTCAGTGATAATATATGTATAAGTGTTTTTTAATTAAAGAATAAATGACCATTTCTATCCATGAGAGATGAAAACGCTGACATTCGTACCCATGATAGCCGGAAACTAGACTTGTACCCATGAGAGATGCTGTCCGTGTGACAAAAGTGACCCGCCTTGGATCTGAGCTTGGTTCGTTGCTTTCCGAACCTACGTGGCACATCCACCCCCCCCAAAACCTATCTGACGTGGAATCGAACGTTGAATATCAAAAGGGATAGGCTGAACTCACGAAATCAAAACCCTAGGTAGCTTCCCCCCTCCCCAATACAAACCAGGATCCAGAGAGTCGAAGGTTGTTGAATGTCAATGAGTGTGACGTTGAATCTCAATCGAAGCTTGGTTCGTACCTCTCTCAATGTCTTTCCGCAGAGTTACCCCTGCTCCAAGTGATGGCAGTGGCAGTTCTTCGTCAAGTTCAAAGAAGAAGAAGGTGAAGAAGCTGGACGGCAGATGCTTCTGTGGAAGAGAGGTTGCGTTGATGGAGTCTGGCACCGTTACGAACCCTAATCGATGGTTCATCAGATGTCCTCTATGGGCAGTAAGGGCAGACGCTGTTGGAGTTCAGGTGAGAAAGTTTTGTTTGCATTTGAGTTGACGAATCGGTGCATTTGTGTTGTTTTGGCAGACAAGAGACTGCAAATACTTTGTATGGGTTGATGAAATCGAAGAAGGATGGGAGGGCATAGCAAGGTGTTTGGCCAGAAGACAGTCAGGGAGTTCTTATCCAAGGCATGATGATGGGCTCGTTATCACTGAACCTGGGGAAAATCACGAAGCATCAGCAACCCTGACGAGAGGGATAGACAAACTTAGGGTTGAAATTAGGGGTGAAATTAGGGGTATTAGACTGTTGCTTTTATGGTTAGCGCTGGCTGTTTCATTTTGTTTGATGTTTCTGCTGTATTTCTTTCTGAAAATGTAAAATTTTATGGAATTAGGGTCTTTGTAAATCATGAGAGTATGAATGTATCTCCTGTTTTTGATATAGACACTTTGATTCTGTTGCTGCTGTGTTACTTCTATATGAGAACTTTTATTGGTACTCAGTTGTATATATATGCACATGCAATTATATTTTCTATTTAAGGAATCAGAGTTAAGCTCAATATGTGACGTAGAGACCTGATGGTTGTGGGGATGAAGTATAAAACCAGGAAAGCTAACTCAAAAAGTGGACTAACCATGATATAAACCAAAAAACATAGTTAAATACAGCAAAAGTAGCATGTCACAGGCAGAACAACCAAAACAGGAATGCTGCCTACTCCAACATAGTGTAATAAACCAACCATTGCCCCAAAATTAGTACATCAGTAATGGCAGTTACATCAGAATAGCAACAAAACATAAGCAACACAGTCTATGACATTGGTGTTGAGTTACTGCTCCCGCTGGAGATTCCAATTTTTGCTCCGCTTGATGCACCTCTCCTGCCTCGACCTCTTCCTTCACCCCTGCCTCTAGCATCCATTGTAGGAATGAACTGCCCGAACCTTGTGGTTGTCCCTGCACTAGCTCCCTGCAGTGGATTTCCTGGGGTTGTTTGAGAGTTGTGTGTGGAAGGGGTTGTGGTTGGATTCATCGGAGATGGTGCAGAAGCTTATGGGGTATGTGCAGAGGGGGGTGGTCGCTTGACACTTCTCCTTTTATGTTGTTTCTTGGCTGCTCCAGTTGTTGTTGTATCATGGGGTTGTGTTGCTGCTGGATGTGGCATCGGGGGTGGAGGCTGGATTCGAAAGAACAACCAGTTTACCAGCATGAATCGTTAAACAAATGTAATTAACAAACTGAATCAAGTAACTAACTAACCTGTGAAGTCTGGGCTGCTGTGGAACCGTTTCCCACCTCAGTTGCTGCTGCTTCAGCCTCGGCAGCCTCTAATGTCTCCTCATAGTACATCTTAGCCAACATGTCTTCATCCTCATCACTTGCAGGGACTTGTGGGGCAGCACTCCCTTCACCCATTGCTTCCTTTCTCTTCTTACAGCTTCGCTTGTTATGACCAGCCTACGTAAAACAGGAACTAGTTAATAGGTGCAAATGAACCTAAAGTGGTACAGGAACTACTTAAATTGGGACACATGAACTTAAACAACGAATTATAGTACACTGCACACACCTGCAGGCAGTATTTGCATACGATGGTGCCAATCCTCCTCTTAGTTCTATGAGGATCACTCTTGTCCTTAGGGGCATCATTTCTTTTGTCTCTTTTCATTGAAGGTCTTCCAATTGGCTTTCTGTACCTGGGGGGCAGAATTGGTAGGGTGTCAACATGCTCCAAGAACTCTTGGCTTGGAACTGGGCGCATTGAAGTCTGATATGCAGCATTATAAGCACCCATAGTTAGCCAGTTATGTGCATACTCTTCAGGTCTTCTATTCTGGTAAGCTAAAGCAGCACATGCATGTCTACAAGGTAGCCCAGTCAACTGCCACAGTCTACAACTACATGTACCTTTGCCCAAGTCCACACTGACCTTCATGGGTAGACATTGGACTTCATACACATTTCCCGCGTCATCTCCGGTTGGAAGGGGTCTCCATTTGTTGCTCTCTCTCTTCTCTCTTTCTAATCTGCTTTGTTGGGTTGGGGCTAACCTCCCACTGTACCCAATCAATGCCTTTTTGTTTCTTGCCATGATTCGCATGACGTAGCACCTCACTTCTTCCAACATGGTTATGATAGGCTTCCCCCGCATCTTTTTAACCTTGGCATTAAACACCTCGCAGTTATTATTGGTGTAGTTGTCCATCTTAGGATACTCGCTAAAGTGTGCTCTACTCCACTGTTTTGGACTAATCTTGTCCAAGTATTCCCAAGCCCCTATGTTGATCTTCTTCAGCTTATCCATTGCAGCATTGAAATCTTGTGTCGTAGAGGCCTTAGCACATGACCACATACACTTCTTCAGCTGCAAGTCACCCCATTTCTTGCGAAAGTTTTGCCATATATGCATGGCACAGAACCTGTGGTTGGCGTTTGGATACATTTCTTGGACTGCAGGAATTAACCCCTGCAGATAACCATGAACATGACCAGAATTCAACTATCACCCTAATAATGGCAACAACAATTCTCACACAATAACAATATTTCAGTAACAATCCTTCTACAGTTGAACAATTTTCAGTCTTCAATGACCATAAACAACATTCAGAAAAAAATATACATAGTTCCACACCCTAAACCACACTAATCAGTCCTCCACACTAAGCATCTAAACCTAGTTCTCTAATGAAGCATAAAAAAATATACATAGCAGAATTAAAACACATGTGCACAATTAAAACATACATACCTTCTGCATGTCCGGCATGAAGTTAAACCCGTTCGCCTAAAAGTCTCCCACATCATCTTGAAGGATATCTAAAAACCACTTCCAGCTGTCCTTGTTTTCTGATTCAACAATTGCATATGCAATGGGGTAGATGTGGTTATTTGCATCCTGCCCTATAGCTGTTAATAACTGACCCCCATAATACCCTCTAAGAAATGTGCCATCCAACCCTATGAATGGTCTACAACCACCTACAAAACCCTTCTTGCAAGCCTCAAAACATACATAGATTCTAAGAAAAATGGGATTTGAATAAGGCATGGGATTTGTGTGAATCCTAACTGTAGACCCAGGGTTAGTCTTTAGAATTTCATTAGCATAGTCTCGAAGAATTGCATACTGTGCTGCCTCAGATCCCTCAATCCTCTCCTTCGCCTTCTTCAAAGATCTATAAATCTTTCTCTCATTGATAAGTATATCATACTCAACTCTGAAGAACTGGTCAGCCTCTCTCACACTCAAGTTTGGCTGAAGTCTTATTCTTTCTTCTAGCTCATCAATCACCCATTTACCATCTGCTGACTTGCAGTGATTGTCCCTACTGCAAGTGTGTTCGTTGACAAAGGTCTTGACCTGATAACTGGCTGGAAATGTTCTATTGGCACAGTATATCTGCCAAGGAAAATCTTCATCATAGCATATGGCCTTCGACCTTGTAGAGTCACAGCGTGCAAAGAAAATGCTTCTTCCGATGTTTATATTAAATTTCCGGACTGCTTTCCTAAACTGATTTAGAGTCTCAAATTCCATTCCACCTTCCAACCTCACCTGGCTAACAGGGGCATCAGCATTGCTCTGAGGAAAGGCTGTGGTGTCATCAGAATCTTCATCACTAGGTATGCTACGCAAGTCCTCTGACTCATAGCAATGATACCCAGCGTTGTCATCAGAAAAATCTTCCTGATCAACTGGGACATAGAAGGTTGGAGGCTTGTCTGGATCAGGATTAGGGATGAATGTCTGTCCTGTAGGAGGGGGCCTCTTTGTTGATCTTCTCCTGTTCTTTTTTCTCTGACCCTCAGCCTCATCTGAAGCATTGGTTTCATTATTCTGGGGAGTCCTGTTGGAGTCAGAAGGTGGGGCTGACTCAGGGATTTCTTGTGAAAGTAGATTTCTGTAAGGATGTGGGATGTACTGGGTGACCTGCTCTGGTGCAATATGGTCAGATACATTGGCCTGAGAGGGAATGAATTGGTCTGTATCATCAGACTGCCAAGGTTGCTGTGAAGCTTCAGATACATTGGCATCATGGGGAGGGACTGGGTCTGTCCCATGAGTTTCAGATGGTTGCTGCTCTACCTCAAGAGGTGGCTGTGAAGGTTGGGAATGAGTTGATGGTGGTTCATCCGGCTGGACAGGTGTTGGAGGAGGTTGGAAAATGTTATTTGGTTCCTGTGTTGCTACAGGAGCTGGGCTGTTCTCTTAATGGGCCTGTAACATGGGCTCTGGGCCAGCACTTTCTTGGGCCTGCTTTTCAAGTTGGACACTACCAACTATCTCAGCATCGTCATCATCTTCCACTACTGCTAATCTTCTTCTAGGAGTCTTCTTTGGAGTTGGTACCCTTTTAGCACAGACCTTTCTTCTCCCCTTTGATGGAGTCAATTCCTTAACCTCCACTACAACAGGCTGATCCACAGGATGCTCCGTATACAAATTAATTCTATTTCCATTCTTCATGGCTGCCTCATACATCCTAACTACATCCATATCAGCCCTTAGCAGCCTCAACCCATCATGAAGCTCCTTCCCAGGTTCTAGCCAGTAAAACTCAGAAATGGACGTATAACCAATGTCCTTCAGCAAGTCAGAGATGAAAAAACCATTGAGGGTATCAACGTTTATCCTCTCTATCTCCGTCACTTCTCCACCAATGTAGCTAACCTTACCAACTGGCTCTCTCTCAAACCTTCCTCTATGATGAATTGATAGTGTTATGTGGATGGTGGCCATCCCTGTAAGTAAAATTTAACAAACCAATAAACACACATTCTCTGTAACTGATGCTAACACAAACCCTAAAACTACTATCTACCAATTCTGAAGGAAATACAGTAACTCATACGGTTTCATTAGCCAGTAACGTCTGCCTAACCACTTGCAACGACATATCAAATTATTCATTGGTGGGAAACGACATACCTGTGTAATTCTTCAAAGGAATTGACCACCTCGTGTCGAATACCAAAGGAATGGTAAAAGCCCCTCCTTGCTACTCGATTCGGCGTACTCTGCTCGTCTTCTCCAGCTTCGAATGAACCAACAGTCACGATGAACCTCTGTTAGGGCTCCACTACTTCTCGCGGGAACTGACGTTTCTTTTTCCTATCCCTTTTGATATTCAACATTCAATTCCACGTCAGATAGGCTTTGGGGGGTGGATGTGCCACGTAGGTTCGGAAAGCAACGAACCAAGCTCAGATCCAAGGCGGGTCACTTTTGTCACACAGACAGCATCTCTCATGGGTACAAGTCTAGTTTCCGGCTATCATGGGTACGAATGTCAGCGTTTTCATCTCTCATGGGTAGAAATGGTCATTTATTCTTTAATTAAATTGGCACAAGTTTTATGAAAAAAATGTACACATTAGTCATAATTTTTTTTTACTTCTACAGTATATAAATTTTTTTATATATAATACAGAAATTTATTAATATAGTACAAAAATTTTATATATAATACAAAAATTTATATATATATACAAATTTATTGATATAGTATAAAAATTTTTACACATAATATATAAATATTTGTATATAGCATATAAATTTTTGCTACGAATATATTTTGTTAGTTAGGTGAGTCAATATTTTAGATATATAGTCTTCCAAAAATTTCTGTACTATACACAAAAAAATTATGTGTTATACATTAAGATTTTTGTATTGTACACTAAAATTTATGTGATGTACATATTCTGAGTAAATTCCCAAAATGGTCTTCTAGATTGGGCCCGTGCACCAATGTTGCCCCTTAGTTTCCAATTGTTCTAAATGTACCCTCAAGTTTGAGTTCCGTGCAAAATACATGTCCTTTTACCCAATTCCGGCATGACTCAGCAGTCGGAGCACTGACCTGGCGGTGCCACCTCCACGTAAGACGTCCAAAATGGCCAGCTGATGTGGAATACGTTCAAAATTCCCCAATTTAGTCCTTGGCACCAATCATAAACCCTAACGTAGTTCTTCCTTCTTCCTTTATAAATCTCTTCGCTATCCTGCTATAGCGCTTCTGTTTCTACTTATTCTTGCTCTGATTCTTCTTCTTCCTTCTCTTCCACCATGAGTGACAGTCACGTTTCAGGAAGGTCGAATCGCTCCTCTGCCACCAGAAATAGGAAAAGAAACAATGTGCATAGCCGGCATTCACCAGTTCCAGAGTGGTGCGGTTGTGGGTGTAAGCCTGTCCTTCGGTGGTCAGGGACGGAGATGCATCCTAATAAGCCGTTCTTCGGTGTCCAAATTATAATGAGTCCACTAACTATCTAAAATTTCAAGCGTTGGTTATTTGAGGTGGTTGTTTGCTAAGGTTGATGTATATTTGCAGACTAGTAGAAAGAATAGGTGTGGATTATTTGTCTGGGCAGATTCTGTACAAGATGAGGTGCTGGTGAAATCTGATGAAGAAGATGAGCATGGTGAGATGAAGATGAACATTGCTTGGAATGTGGGTAAACTGAAAGCAGATGTAAAAAATATAAAAGTGATGGTCCAAGTACTTGGTTTAGAGGTTTTCGTATTATTTGTGTTTGTGTTAGTGTTGCTGTTGAATGTTTGATTAGACTCAGAACTGCACACAGAACCATGATGTTAATGTAATCCATTTTATAAACATTGTAATTAATATAAGATTGGTTTTGATGCATTGAATGATTGTGCTCTTTGGTAGGTTGTTTCTATGCTTTTGTTATTGTAAACGTAATTGAACACCCAATTATCTCATAGATAAGCAACAATAATGAAAGCTAACATAAAGCATCATTCATAACTGATTGATAATAACATTAGTTCATATAAGGTTCTGCAATAATGCAGTGATGACAATAACAATAAAAAAGATACCGAGCATTGTTTCAGCTATTTTCCAGCAACCTAATTAGCATTAAAAAGTTACAGAGGTGTCTATGAATCACCATGAGCAAAATAAAAACAAAGAAAAGATTGTCATAATTGTTTCACAAAAAAACATAGACTTTCAGAGTGACAACCTAAAGCTATGGACATAATCACTTCTTTCTTGGCAGTTTGAATCCTGGGGTGGGCACATGCTTGAGGAAGTTGGCCAACCATGTTGCAGTTGCATCACTAGCTCCCTACATTAGATTCAATGATGCAGAGCCTGTTGGAGGAGGTGACCTTCTTCTAAGTGGCAATTTTGCAGGTCTTGTTGGTGTCTTCCTCTTAAGTGGATGCTCCTGTAGTACAAACAATAAGTAACAATAAATAGTCCTAGAAAATAAGTAACATGAAACATTATGGTACAATAAGTAACAATAAACAGTCCTACAATAAGTAACATGAAACATTATAGTACAATACCTTTTGGAAATATTCTGCTTCAGAGTATGAGGGCTGAGATAGATCAATCTCAGCCTGTTGGACATCCACTTCCACAAGAGGGGCAGGATCAGTTGTAGCAGCAGTAACAGTAGCAGACGCTGTTGCAGTTGCAGAGGCACTTGCAATGTGAGTTGCATTAGAATACACTAGTATTGTGACCCATAATAACCCCCGCATTGTGTTTTAATTTCCTCCCCATAATAGCCCCTCACATTGTGTTTTCAGCACCATAATAGTCCCTAACTTATGTTATCGTGCAACTAAACAAGTCCTTGTCACGTATCAGTAGCAGGTTACATAATACAGTGCATCCAATGTAATAAGAATAGAAATCAAAGGCATAAACAGTCACATACCTTTTGCATATCAGAAATAAAATACCAACCATGTGTCTTGTAATCTCCCAAGTCTTCGTGCAATAGTTCAAGGAACCATTTCCAGTTCGTGGTGTTTTCAACTTCCACAATTGCCCATGCAATGACGTATATGTGATGGTTAGCATCCTGTGCAATAGCTGAAAGAATCTGGCTTCCAAATCCAGTCTTCAGGAAAGCACCATCAAGTCCAATGAGCGGACGACAGCCAGCCCTGAATCCATTCTTGCAGCCACTTAAACACACATACATCTTCTCAAGAATCCCCTCACCGTTTGGCTGCGGAATGGTGCAAATCTGAACAGTCAAACTCAGGTTGGTTTTCAAAAGTGTCTCTCCATAGTCCCTTGCCTTTTCATCACTATATACAAGATTTCTAGCATTAGATAGTGCCCTTGAAATTGAATTCCTATTCAATGACAAATCATACTTTGTCTTGAAGAAGGTATTTGCATCACAATGTCTGAAGTTGGGATACTTTCTCACTTTTCTTTTGTGCAACCTACCCCAGTAGCAGACCTCAGGCAATACCTCCTGTTCACTTTGGTTTGAGTTGGTTTCGGGGTGCTTAGTCTTCTTTTTTAGTTTTTGTTCAGTGGGCACCTTAACTGAGGCTTTAACCCCCTGCTACCTAGGTCGACTAACATTAACAGTAGGAGACTTTCTGGCATTTGGGTTGGCACCATTGTGTGGGACAGCTATGGTATTTTCCTTTGCTTGCTCTCCAATGTCCCTTACTTGATCATCAACGTATGCCATAACCTCCTTCCTTGCAGAAGTTCAGGTGATGAAACCTCATGTTCAATGAAGATATCAACAAGACCCTGGTTTCGTGAACCCATCCGACACATCTCTCTTAAGTCTGCATCAGTGTTTAACTTTCTTAAACCCTCTCCTATGCTCTTTCCAGGTACAAGCCACCAAAATTCTTTCATTCTGTCATAACCTAGCTCCTTATAATAGTTTATCAGATAAAATACATCCAACCTATCCACCTTAACATCACCGAGGCAGTTTCTATTATCAGGATAGTACCCCATCTTTCCATCAACACCCTTTTCGAAAGTTTCTCCATGATGAAACATAATGTCCAGAACTTCATCAATCTTCAAGATATATAAATAAACAAATTAAACACATGCAGCACTAACTTTTGACCATAACTAAACAACTGTATCATTAGAGAAAAGATTTCCTGTTTGATACATAAAAAAAAAAGATCAATCCAAACCCCATGCAAACATAGTAACCACAAAAAACCTAACAACATAGAAATCTCAACAAAACACCAAACGAAGATGAAATCACCTCAATCAACAACTCAAGTAAAGAGCCTTCAATGAAAACCCAAAAAAAAAAATTTAATTTCAACTCGTCACTGCATTGCTAACCTTGTTGATGCTCACGATGATGGTACCCTCTGGTTCACCAACTTCATACGGTTGGCGTCCTTCCTTCTCCTGCCAATGAACTCAGAAAATCGCTAACGAGAACGTGCCCTACTGTGACTGCATTCTCTGGACAAAGAAGAGAAGAAACGTTTGAAGAGAAGTAGAAGAAAGACTAACGAATGATCAACCCTTCCCCAAGAAACTTTTCAATACCCCAACATGACAATACGACACCGTTCTGATTCATTCACCCCCTACAAGCAAAACGACGTCGTTCGGGCGGCCTACATAGAGGTGGTACTGCTAGGTCAGCGCTCCGGCTGCTGAGTCATGCCGAAATTGCGTAGAAGGACTTGTATTTCACACGGAGCTTGGCGTGAGGGCAGAAGTTGGCTAATTAAGAAATCAATATAGAGAATGCGTTGAGAGTATAGTTCTTAACCAGCTAAGATCTGCCTTGTCAATTTAGAAAAGTTGTCACAAAATTTAGAAATAATAAGACTGGGAGTATGAGTCCCAGGTCGTCTCCCAACGAGTTGCAGGAAAGGGTGCTAACTTATTAATCAGGAATGTTCGTGAGAGTTTGAATTTGGATAATGAGCAATTAAATAATTATAATTTAAAGCAATAAAACTAAGAATGATTATTAATATTCTAATAAAAAGCCTTGACTGGGAGAATGATTAATTGAAAGTTCTATCCTTGTTGGGATCTCTTAAGTGTAGTATTAAAAAGGTTGTTGTTTTCACTTAGTTAACTCTTACTAAATAAAGGAAAGTCAAGTGATTGAGCTAACTCTTATTCGCAAATCCTAGTCCTCTCCCTTGGGAAGGTCTAGCGTTAGTAAATACAGAACTAGCCAACAGTTTCCAGTTAAACAGCACTTAAGCCTTCCAACTCAAGTGTCTCTTTTTAATCAACCCTCCCATGTCAAGTATGGAGTCTAATCCATTGACATGAATATAACGCTCATAAAAATAATAGAAGAAGACATGATAAATTAAATAAAATAGGGATTCAAAAATAATTAAAAATAAAAGTAATCCTTTGCACTAACAATTCATGAAAATAATCCAATTACTACTCTAAGCAAGAATTAAGAATATGTTATAAATAAATAAAAGAGTAAGTAAAGAAACAAACTAGAATAGTATCTTCAACAGAGGTAATGACTTCTTCAATATCCAAGAGCAAAAGCAATAAACTATAAATGTAAAGAGAACCTAGAGGGGAAGTAATCATCTCTAAATTCAGATCTAAAAACCTAAAACTATCCTAATGAGAGTATGTGAAGTTGTGTCAAGTTGCGTGTTGAGTCTCTGCATGTTCCTTGGCTTTATTCTGTGTTTCTGGACCGAAAACTGGGTCAAAATGCGGCCCGAAATCGCCCCCAGCGTTTTCTGTTAATTCTGCAGATCGCGCAGGTCACGCGTACGCGTCATCCACGCATTCGCGTCATTCAGCGATTTTCCTTGTCACGCGAGCGCGTCATTCACGCGTTCGCGTCATTCGTGCAGACTCCAATCCACGCGTACGCGTCAGGTACGCGCTCGCGTCGCTGCGATTTTCTCGATTCCGCGCGCTCGCGTGAGCCATGCGTGCGCGTCAATGTTCGTTGGTCATCTCCTTAGTTTCTTGTGTTCCTTCCATTTTTGCAAGCTTCCTCTCCATTTTCTAAGCCATTCCTGCCCTATGAAGCCTGAAACACTTAACACACGGATCATGGCATCGAATGGTATAAAGGAGAATTAAAATATACTAATTAAAGATCTCTAGGAAGCAAGTTTTCAACCATAAAACAGTATTAGGAAGGAATTATAAAATCATGCAATTAGTATGAATAAGTAATTAAAGGCTTGATGAAACCACTCAATTAAACACAAGATAAACCATAAAATAGCGATTTATCAACCTCCCCACACTTAAACATTAGCATGTTCTCATGCTTAGCTTAAGGAGAGTAAAATAAATGAGTAGGGAAAAGTAAGACTCATGCAATGCAATGCAACCTATGTATATGAATGCAACTATATGATTTTGTCTACTTGGTTAAAATAAATAAGTTCTTCAAGACAAAAATAACTCAAACTCCACTAATTCAAACTATACAGTAAAGACAAGTAAACTTGTAAGAAGATAGCTCATGAAAGCAGGGAACATAGAATTAAGCATTGAACCCTCATTGGTGGTGTATATGCACTCTAGTCTCGCTAGTGTATAGGGTAATCACTCTACTCTTCTCTAATCATGCTTTCTAAATCTTGTTCTTCACCTAACCAATCAACAAGCATTTAATGCACCAATGCAAACATCATGAGGTCTTTTCAAGGTTGTAATGGGGCTAAGGTAAAGGTGAGGGTATATATATGGCTAAGTGAGCTATAAATTAAATCCTTGATTAACCTAAGCTCTTACCTATATACACATTCTATATACTTTAAATTCATGCCTAGCTACCCAAAATTCTCACTTTTGCATTACATACTCATGCATCAACTTTTCTTTTAATTTTTATCACATATGCATTGATCTTTTCATTAACTTAACTTAGCATTCGGGTAATTTTGTTCCCTTATTTAATTACTTAATTACTTGAGTACTTTTGGATTTTTTTTTAGCATAAAAATAAACATAACATTATCAATGCACATGGATTTTCAATTTTTCTAGTTTTACATGAATAAGTACCCAAATTTCTATTATTTTATTATGACACATTCCCTTATTAACCCATGTTCCCACAATTTTCCCACACTTAATTGACACATAATTTCTATCTTAAGCTAACCAAAGATTCAATTGGGATATTTAATTGTTTTTCCGCTTAAGGCTAGTAATGTGGTAAAATATAGAATAAATGGGATTTAAAAGGCTCAAAGTGGCTAACAAAGATAAATGGAAGGGTATGCTATTTTGGGATAAGTGAGCTAAAATAATTAATGGCCTCAATCATACGCATGCATATAACACATTAAACATTGGACATATAGGATGGAACAAAATAAAGATTACAATCATAGAGAAGTAAACACACAAGAATAATATTTATGGTTAAATAATGTAACCATGTCATTAGGCTCAAGTCTATCGGGTTGTGTGTTCTTAGCTTTTTAAACTATGTTCCAAATACAACTTCTAACAATTTTAACACAAAAATTTTGATTTAAGTTAGTAAAAATTTTCAAAAATAGGATCTTAAAAAGAAACTTATTAATTTTTCAACCAAATAGAACATGCATGGAATTAAGCTATTACTATGCAATTTATCCTATCCTAACAAAAGAAAAAACTAAATATCCTAGTTTATTGGTGTTAAGAAAAGAGAAATTACCTCCGAAAGTCAGGTACTGACCGACCTCCCTACACTTAAAGCTTTGCATCGTCCTTGGTGCCATCTGTCAGGAACAAAGGGGGGCTGGTAGCAGCATCTCCACCATCGGGACCGTCATGGCTCCCTGTGCTGGTAAATGAAGTGGAGTCCGAAGTGTCTGGATTTTCTTCAGGTGGGTGGTTACCAATAATCAGCTCCTCGAGGTATGTAAATCGGCGCTTGTTACGACACTCCCTTTGCTTTCCTTTCTGCTCAAGCTGGTCTAACTTTTGAATTATCTGTAGGAGTAGCTAATTTATTGAAGGTACTTGTGATGTGGTAGGAGAAGAGATATCTTCTGTCGGTTTTGTGCTCCGGTTGATAGTGGCTGCTGGAGGTCTGATATATTTTTCGTTAGGGACGTACTGATCATCCCGTGGAATCATGGCTTTGGTGTCCCCAGCTCTATAGGAGACTTCGACTGCTGAGACTAGATCTGAAACCAAGGCAGGAAAAGGTAAGTTGTCCGCAATTTGTACGTGTCCCATAGCATTTCGGATGTGTCTCGATAAGTTTAGAGGCTGGTCTGTAAGGATACACTAGAGTAAAACAGCCATATCTGCAGTGAAGGAGGACTCATGAGTGCTCGAAAAGACGTAATGGGACATGATCTGTGCCCATACTCGAGCCTCCAAGGTGAGTGCTGAAGCCAATATGCCCTTAGGTCGGGACCGATGGTATCCGTAGATCCATATGCTGCCAGGTTGTGTGATAACTCTGAGAATGGCGTCTCAGTCAAATTGGTATGTCTGGCGCTTGAGTGAGGCTTCTTGGAATGCGTCTAATCCTTCTGGAGCAGGAGAAAGATTTAAAGCTCGCTGAATGGCTTCTTCAGTTATGGGGACTTGCTTCTGACAGACATAGACAAACTATAGGGTTGGCATGTGAAAATTGGAGTAGAATTCAACTACTCATGATAGATTAACCTGCTGTGGCTGTCTCCGTAGAAATCTCCATTGTCTTCGTTCAATTCGGGGCTCAACAAATTCAGCAATATTGGTCGGGAGGATAAGAAGGTACTCATTGTTATAATTCCTCTCAGCCAGGATGGGGAACATCTGCTCACAGTAGCGGTTAGTGAACCGCGCAGTATCCTTTGCTGGAAAGGCTTTCTCTTTTTCATTGACCTTGATGATCCTCTTGATTAGTTTTGTTGAGGGTTTCACCGCTGTTGAAGATGGCTCTGCCATTAGTGCCCTTTTTGTTCCTTTCCTTGTTGGTGGTTTGGGAGTAGCTTTCTCTTTACCCTTTTTGGTGGCCATCCTGAAAGGAAAAAGGTAAGTACTTTTAAAACTTCAAGGGTTAGAGCAAGAAAGATGACAGGATGCGTGATAATCAATGCACGGTAAAGAAGGATGTCGTTAACACATAGTCATGACTACATGTGAGAAGTTCATCACTGGAAATATAACAAGTGCAGGTGATGACAATTAAATGCAAGATGTTTATTGGCATGCTGGCAAAGGCATGAGTAGCATAGATCAAGCATTAAATGTCTAAGTTAGATTATCAACTCTTTCAAACTAACAACCTGTTTGTATTGACAATTATATTTAAACAATAAAATATAAAAGGAGTTTTGTGAAAAATAGGCATTAGAGTAGTAGAATGACATAAAAGTAATGCATGATGCCATACGGGCTTTTTCACAAATACTTAGCATGTATGGTAAATATGCTATGGAAAATATTAAATTGAATATGCAAGCAACCCTTTAGAAAGTAATATTTAATTGTCAAACAATTTCACAATAATCCACAAATAAAATATAGAAGAAAATAATCACCCAAATAAATTTCTAATACCAATTATAGGAATAAAAAGAAAAGAAAAGAAAGAAAAGGAAAATATAGATAATGAAAGTGAAAAGAAAAAGAAGAAGAAAACATAAATAAAAATAATAAAGGAAAAGTAAAAAGAAAAGAAAGAAAGAAAAGAACCTTGATAATGGATGTGAAAAATAGGGAAGGGAAAAATGAAGAGTGAGAAAAAATAAAGAAGGAAGAAGAAAGAAGAAAGAAATAAGAAGGGAAAGAAAAGATTTGGATTTGGGGAAGAAAAGATAAGATAGCAGGCGCTGATCTGGATGAGCTGTGTGTCGCATGTGACGTGGACGCGTGGATCACGCGATCGCGTGGTGGATGATAAGTTCAAGTGACGCGGACGCATGGTTCACGTGATTGCGTGGCCTGATTTGTGCTATTGGCGCGAGTGCAGCCTCGCGTACGCACAACTCTCTGTTTTAAATGCATTTTGCCAAAAATCTGGTTGACGCGTACACGTGGGTGATGCAGTCGTGTGAATGGCCATATTTTGAAAAACGACGCGGACGCGTGGGGCACGCGATCGCGTGATAGGGCTTGTGCTTCTAGCACCATTTCAGCCCAGCTCCATCATAACTCTCTGCCATACACCTTTTTACGTCAATTTTGCAGGGCCACGCGTTCGCGTGGTGACGCGGTCGCGTGGGAGGCTCTTTTTCAGAATGACGCAGACGCGTCATTGACGCGGACGCGTCATTGACGCGGACGCGTCATTGACGCGGTCACGTGGGCATGCTTGTGCCTAAGGCACGCCTCCAGCCACGCTCTCGCGTGACTCTCTGCTTCCTTTCTTCTCGTGTCCAAGGCATATATATGACGCGGACGCGTCAGCGATGCTTACGCGTCGCGTGCATTTTGTTTATGCAGTATGCAAATGCAAATGCAGGCTATATGCAGCTATATGCAGAGATTATGAGAAGAGTCATTAACAAAAATAAAAATAGAATAAAGTAAAATAAAACTAAGACTGAAACTGAACGATCATACCATGGTGGGTTGTCTCCCACCTAGCACTTTGCTTTTACGTCCTTAAGTTGGACGTTCTTTAGGCTCATTCTGCTTTTGTTTGTGGGTCTTCCAAGAGGAAAACCTCTAGTTCTTTGTGATCCTTAATCTTTTCTCCATGGTAAAGCTTCAGGCGATGTCCATTGACCTTGATTAATTTAGAGTTAGAAGGATGACGCAGGTGAAAAACTCCGTATGGCTCTACCTTTTCTACTCTATAGGGACCTTCCCATCTTGATCTTAGTTTTCCTGGCATAAGCCTCAGCCTGGAGTTATATAGAAGAACTAACTCTCCTGGTCTGAATTCTCTCCTTTTTATGTGCTTGTCATGGACAGCCTTCATCTTTTCTTTGTATCGCCTGGAGTTGTCATATGCTTCTAGGCGAAGATTCTCCAATTCTGCTAGTTGCAGCTTCCTTTCAGCACCAGCTTCTTCAAAATTCATATTTCACTCCCTCACAGCCCATAAAGCCTTGTGTTCCACCTCCACTGGAAGGTGGCAAGCCTTTTCGTATACCAAGCGGAAGGGGCTCATCCCAATTGGTGTCTTGTATGATGTTCTATATGCCCAGAGTGCATCTTGTAGCCTGGCACTCCAGTCTTTCCTATGAGGTTTTACTATCTTCTCCAAAATGCGTTTAATCTCCCTGTTAGACACTTCTGCTTGTCCATTGGTTTGGGGATGATAAGCTGTTGCTACTTTATGAACAATCCCATGTTTTTTCAGTAATCCTGTCAGTCTCCTGTTACAAAAGTGAGTGCCTTGATCACTCACGATTGCTCGTGGTGACCCAAAGTGACAAATAATATGGTTTCTAACAAAGGAAACAACAGTGTTAGCATCATCAGTACGGGTAGGAATTACTTTCACCCATTTAGAAACGTAATCTACAGCTAACAATATATAAAGGTAACCATTAGAGTTTGGAAAGGGTCCCATGAAGTCAATGCCCCAAACATAAAAAATTTCACAGAAAAGCATAATCTGTTGAGGCATCTCATCCCTCTTGGATATATTATCAAACCTTTGGCATGGGGAACAAGATTTACAAAATTCAGCAGCATCTTTAAAAAGAGTAGGCCACCAGAATCCACAGTCTAAGATTTTTCTAGCTGTTCTTTGAGGGCCAAAATATCCTCCACTCTCAGAAGAGTGGCATGCCTCTAAAATGGACTAAAATTCTGATTGTGGTACACATCTTCTAATTATCTGGTCAGCACCACACCTCCACAAATATGGATCATCCCATATAAAATATTTAGACTCTCTTTTCAGCTTGTCCCTTTGATGCTTAGTAAATTTGGGAGGGAAAGTATGACTAACTAGATAATTAGCTACAGGTGCATACCAAGGAACTACTTTAGATACTGCTTGAAAACTATCAAATGGGAAAGTATCATTGATAGGGGTGGAGTCATGCTTAATGTGCTCAAGGCGACTCAAGTGGTCTGCCACTAAATTCTGGTTACCACTCCTATCCTTAATTTCTAAATCAAATTCTTGCAACAACAGTATCCAACGTATTAGCCTTGGTTTGGACTCATTTTTAGCTAATGAATATTTCAGAGCTGCATGGTCTGAGTACACTACCACCTTAGTACCAAGTAAATAGGCTCAAAATTTATCAAGAGCAAAAACAATAGCAAGAAGCTCTTTTTCAGTAGTCGTATAATTAGACTGAGCAGCGTCTAAAGTCTTAGACGCATAAGCAATTACAAAAGGGTCTTTACTTTCGTGCTGAGCCAACGCCGCTCCTACTGCATGGTTGGAGGCATCACACATAATTTTAAATGGCTGGCTCCAGTCTGGTCCTCTCACAATTGGAGCTTGGGTCAGGGTGATCTTCAGCTTATCAAACGCTTTCATGCAATCTTCACTGAATTCGAACTCAATATCTTTCTGCAGCAGTCTGGATAAAGGCAATGCTACCTTACTGAAGTCCTTAATGAATCTCCTGTAAAAACCTGCGTGGCCAAGGAACGAATGGACTTCCCTCACAGAGGAGGGGTAAGGTAAACTAGAAATGACATCTACCTTTGCTGGATCTACAGAAATACCAGTATTAGACACAACATGTCCTAGTACAATTTCTTGTTTTACCATAAAATGACATTTTTCAAAATTCAATAAAAGGTTTGTACTAACACATCTGTCTAATACTCTAGATAAACTATCCAAGCAAAGGCTAAATGAATCACCATATACGCTAAAATCATCCATAAAAACTTCCATACAGTTCTCAATAAGATTTGAAAAGATGCTCATCATGCATCTTTGGAAAGTAGCCGGTGCATTACATAAGCCAAAAGGCATCCTTTTATAAGCATACGTTCCAAAGGAACATGTAAAAGTGGTCTTCTCCTGATCCTCAGGAGCTATATGAATTTGAAAGTAGCCTGTATAACCATCTAAAAAATAATAATGGGATTTACCTGACAAGCGATCGAGCATCTGATCAATAAATGGCAAGGGGTAGTGATCCTTACGAGTGGCATGGTTGAGACGCCTACAGTCAATGCAAACCCTCCAAGAATTCTGCACTCTAGTTGTCAGGAGCTCTCCATGCTCATTCTTTATTGTTGTGACTCTAGACTTTTTGGGCACCACTTGTACTGGACTGACCCATTCACTATCTGAGATGGGGTAAATGATATCTGCTTCAAGTAGTCTGGTCACTTCTTTCTTGACAACTTCTAAGATGGTGGGATTCAATCTTTTTTGAGGCTGACGGACATGTTTTGATTCCTCTTCTAAATATATTCTGCGCTCACAAACTTGAGGACTGATGCCTACTATATCCGCCAAGCTCCATCCAATTGATTTCTTATGTTTTCTCAGCACACTGAGCAGTTGTTCTTCTTGTTGAGAAGTGAGTTCCCTTGCAATGATAACTGGGAACTTCTGATTATCCTCAAGGTAAGCATACTTGAGGTGTGGAGGAAGGGGCTTTAATTCCAATTTCTGCTCATGGCTAGGCTCTGGATCATTCGAGGCTAGTGATAATGGCAAAGTGTCTGCATTGTGTTCAGAGGGTGTCCCCACACTTGGACCTTGCTCCATGTGCTTCTCTTCTATTTCTTCTTGGTGAACTTCAGCTACAATTTCATCAATGATGTCGCACTGGAAGATAGAATAATCTTCCGGAGGGTGCTTCATAGCTTCATTTAAACTGAAACTCGCTGCTCTGCCATCTATCTCAAAGGAATAAGTTCCTGAGAATGCATCCAGCTTAAACTTTGAAGTCTTTAGGAATGATCTTCCAAGCAGGATTGATGATGGTCTTCCTGAGTCATTAGGGGGCATTTCTAGGATATAGAAGTCAATAAAAAATGTGAGCCCCTTAATGCTCACTAATACATCTTCAGCAATTCCAACTACTGTAATAATGCTCTTATCTGCTAACACAAAACGAACTGCCGATAAGGGAGGGAGCCTCAAGGTATCATATATAGATAATGGAATTATACTAACACACGCTCCTAAGTCACACATGTAATCAGAAAATATTACACCTCCAATGGTACAGTTAACCATGCATGGACCTGGATCACTACATTTTTCAGGTATACCTCCCATTAAAGCAGATATAGAACTACTTAAAGGAATAGTTTCTAACTCATTAATTTTATCTTTATGAATGCATAAATCCTTTAGAAACTTTGCGTATTTAGGTACCTTCTGAATGACATAAAAAAGGGGAACAATTACCTCAACCTTTTTGAATATTTCTACCATTTTGGGATCAAGTTCCATCTGCTTCCTGGATTTCTTTGCAGGGTGTGGAAAAGGGATAGGGATGGCGTCCTGTACAGCTTCAGCTTCCTTTGGTTCTCTGTTCCTTGGTTGAACTGCTTCTTCTTCAACTATGTCTTGTACATCCTCTTCCTCTTCAGCATCGTCCACTTCCACCACATTCTCAGTTGGGGCGTGTTCTGGTGGGCTTGTCTCCTCATGGTTCCTCTCTTGCAGTGTGGTTTCAGACCTCAAGGTGATGGCATTGATGCCACCTTTGGGATTAGGTAGGGGTTGAGAAGGAATTCCACTAGAGCTTGAGGGTTGGTTGGTGGAATTAGGTAATGAATCTATCCTAGAGGCGAGAGCTTGTAAAGTGGCATTCAAACCATTTAAAGTAGAGTTCAGCTGCGTCTGCATGTCTTGTTGTCCTTGTGCAAGAGAACAAAGCATCTCATCATTTGATGAGGAATTAGGATAGGTGATCTGAGGAACTTGTTGTTGGTTATGCTGGGATCCTTGAAATTATCTTAGGTGAAGTGCTCTGTAAGGCTAGTTCTGATTCTACTGTCTGTTGTTGTTATTCCACCTCTGGTTTCCATTGTTATCTCTACCTCCTCTGTTATAGTTGTCCCTCCAGCCATAGTTGGAATTATCTCTCCATCCCTGGTTGGAGTTGTCCTGCGATCCTTGGTTATAGCTTCCACCTGGGTTGTAATTGCCGCCTTGTTGATTGTATCCTTGATTCGGGCGGTCATAGAAGTTATGAATAGCTGCCACAGTGTTGTCTTCTTGTTGGAGTTGCGGATATTCATCAGTATAATGACTATAATCAGCACAGATTCCGCATACTCTCTGTGGGACTAACTGTTGGCTCTGTTGTAGTGGGTGAGGCTGAGCTTGTTGTTGTTGGTTCAACTGCATTTGCTTCAGTAGGTTGGTCATTTCACATATACTCTGTGTAAGAGCAGTAGTTTCAATGCTAGAGAAAACCTCAGAAATAGCTTTTGAGTGGCTGTGCCTGTGCCTGTGATTCCTAGTGGACTCAGCTAGGTCGCTGATCAGTTGCCATGCTTCATCTGCGGTCTTGTACTTTTTCATAGAATCATTACTAGCACCATCCAGTGTAGTTTTATCCTGAGACTTCATGCCTTGTGTGAAGTAGCTGATCAACACCAGTCTGTCGATCATGTGATGGGGGCATGCGTCTAGAAGGTTCTTAAAGCGCTCCCAGTACTCATAAAGAGTCTCTAATTCTCCTTGAACAATGCAGGAGATCTCTTTCCTCAGTCTATCTGTGACTTCAGCTGGAAAGTATTTTTCCAAAAATTCTCTCCTGAGCGTATCCCAGTTGGTAACAGTCGCTTCAAGTTGGGAGTAGTACCACTCCCTCACCTTTCCCTCAAGAGAAAATGGGAAGGCGGTTAATAGAATAGAAGTTTCATCTGCACCATTACGCCTAACAGTAGAACATGCTGTCTGGAAATCCCTTAGGTGCTTGATAGGCTCTTGAGCAGGTAAGCCTTGAAACTTGGGCATCAAGTTGATTAGTGCAGTTTTTAGTTCAAAATCTGCAGCCAGAGTTGGATGATGCACTTGATACGGCTGCAGTGTAAAATCTGGGGCTCCAGCCTCCTGGAGAGTAATTCTCCTAGGTGCTGCCATTCTATCTGCACGTGAATTAACTGAATCAGTAGTAAAGGAGCTTGTTTCGCTCTCAGATGGCGGTTCAGATTCGCCCTCAGATGAGACTGGTGAATTGATAACAAACACTTCACCACCCTCAGAGGCTATCATGTGTCGAGCTCGCCTAATACGTAAAAGAGTTCTTTCAATTTCAGGATCAAATGCAGCTAAGCTCGGATCAGGCAGTGAACGTGTCATTCAATGAGAAAAACATATAGCTCATGGTAAAAAAAATAAAATAAAATACGCAAATAAAATAAAATATATACACTAATTAATAATTCAGAAACTGACGTGAGGGCAGAAGTCGGCTAATTAAGAAATCAATATAGAGAATGCGTTGAGAGTATAGTTCTTAACCAGCTAAGATCCGCCTTGTTAATTTAGAAAAGTTGTCACGAAATTTAGAAATAATAAGACTGGGAGTATGAGTCCCAGGTCGTCTCCCAACGAGTTGCAGGAAAGGGTGCTAAGTTATTAATCAGGAATGTTCGTCAGAGTTTGAGTTTGGATAATGAGCAATTAAATAATTATAATTTAAAGCAATAAAACTAAGAATGATTATTAATATTCTAATAAAAAGCCTTGATTGGGGGAATCATTAATTGGAAGTTCTATCCTTGTTGGGATTTCTTAAGTGTAGTATTAAAAAGGTTGTTGTTTTCACTTAGTTAACCCTTACTAAATAAAGGAAACTCAAGTGATTGAGCTAACTCTTATTCGCAAATCCTAGTCCTCTCCCTTAGGAAGGTCTAGCGTTAGTAAATACAGAACTAGCAAACAATTTTCAGTTAAACAGCACTTAAGCCTTCCAACTCAAGTGTCTCCTTTTAATCAACCCCCCATGTCAAGTATGGAGTCTACTCCATTGACATGAATATAACGCTGATAAAAATAATAGAAGAAGACATGATAAATTAAATAAAATAGGGATTCAAAAATAATTAAAAATAAAAGTAATCCTTTGCACTAACAATTCATGAAAATAATCCAATTACTACTATAAGCAAGAATTAAGAATATGTTATAAATAAATAAAAGAGTAAGTAAAGAAACAAACTAGAATAGTATCTTCAACGGAGGTAATGACTTCTTCAATATCCAAGAGCAAAAGCAATAAACTATGAATGTAAAGAGAACCTAGAGAGGAAGTAATCCTCTCTAAATTCAGATCTAAAAACCTAAAACTATCCTAATGAGAGTATGTGAAGTTGTGTCAAGTTGCGTGTTGAGTCTCTGCATGTTTCCTTGCTTTATTCTGTGTTTCTGGGCCGAAAAATGGGTCAAAACGCGGCCCGAAATCGCCCCCAGTGTTTTCTGTTAATTCTGCAGATCGCGCAGGTCACGCGTACGCGTTGTCCACGCATTCGCGTCATTCAGCGATTTTCCTTGTCACACGAGCGCGTCATTCACGCGTTCGCGTCATTCTTGCAGACTCCAATCCACGCGTACGCGTCAGGCACACGCTCGCGTCGCTGCGATTTTCTCCATTCCGCGTGCTCGCATGAGCCATGCGCGCGCGTCAGTGTTCGCTGGTCATCTCCTTAGTTTCTTGTGTTCCTTCCATTTTTGCAAGCTTCCTCTCCATTTTCTAAGCCATTCCTGCCCTATGAAGCCTGAAACACTTAACACACGAATCACGGCATCGAATGGTATAAAGGAGAATTAAAATATACTAATTAAAGATCTCTAGGAAGCAAGTTTTTAACCATAAAACAGTATTAGGAAGGAATTATAAAATCATGCAATTAGTATGAATAAGTAAGTAAAGGCTTGATGAAACCACTCAATTAAACACAAGATAAACCATAAAATAGTGGTTTATCAGAGCTCAAATTGGAGGGTACATTTAGAGCAATTGGAAACTAAGGGGCAATATTGGTGCACGTGCCCTATCTGGGAGACCATTTTGGGGATTTACTCTACGTATTCTATTACAAAAATGCTATTTGTATACCAAAATCAATCACTAAAATCCGCCACCAATGCATTTGTGTATAAATATATGTGTGGTTTAATTTATTTTTAATGTGTATTTGTATCCAGCATGTATTTTATACTGGTGGCTGATTTTGATATACATGTAGCATAATTCTTTTTGTTAGTTGGGTGTCAATGTTTAGGGTATATGGTCTTTCAAAAATTTTTATACTTAACATTGAAATTTTTGTGTTGTGTGTATTTTATTAGTTAGGTATCAATATTTTGGGCATATGATTTTTCAAAAAATTTTATACTGTATAATAAAATTTCTGTGTCGTGTACCAAAATTTATATGTTATGTGCTTTGGAATTTATGTGTTCTAATTTTTTAAACATATATAAAATAAAGAAGAAAATAAAGACATCCAGTACAATGATAATGATAATAGTAAATGAGGATAGGAAGAAAAAAAAAAGAAAAATAAAAAATTAAACAACAACAATAATAAAAAGAAGAAGAAAAAAAATAACAGTAATAATAACAACGATAATAATAATTTGGTTAAAATTTTGGTTTAAAAAACGTTTAGAGGCTTAATTTTAATGTTTTGATTTATATATCTAAGAATCTCACTGTTAGTTTAAATAATAAAAAAATCAAAATTATTTATTGATTTTGACTTTAATAAAAATAAAATCAAATACTATTCTATTTTATTTGATCTTCGTCTCAAATAAAAATTTAGTTATAATAGAGCTTTATGTATTGACTCCAAAATATCATCACTTTGTAACCTTTACCTATAATAAAGATTCGAAATATTTTAGTTGAAAAAAGAAAACACAAAACATAACAAATTAAAATGGTGATAAAAAATTGTGTCAAGTTAACAATAAAATATTTTAATTATAATCATAAATTTAAATATATTTTTGTTCTTAGATATCTTTCTTAACATAAATGGTCTTAAAATTAAAAAAAAAAATCTAAGAACTCACAATTATAAATTAATTAAAGTTCTCCCTCGCGCGCGGGTATTGAAAATTAACAAGATTATTAGATAAATAATAAATTGGTTAAATATCAGATTCAACTTGGTGTTCTTCTAGAAATAAAGGGGGGAAATTAAGAAGGAATTTGTAGTGAAATAGTCATTTTAGTTTTACGAATTATGAATTTGGCAGCCTTGATTATTGGAATACACTACAAGAGATAAGGGTTTAGCCACGAAAGAAATTGTGGCTAAACTCTAAGATAACCGTAACAACCATACATTGGCCACGAAAGAATATTTGTGGCTAATTGGGGGGTCGCATTTTCAATTTGCCACGATTTTAGCGTTATTAGCCACAACTTTAAACATCGTGGAGACCTTCAAAGAGCCACAGTTTGTATATCATTGTCCACGCATAATGCCGTGGCTAAATAAGAATAATCAAATCGAAAAATATAATTCTACTACACTTCATCCTAATTTGTGCAGGCCGGGTTTTTCAGTCACATTTTTTTGTGGCTAATGTTGGGTTATTTAATCATATTTTCATAGCTAACTCACTCTATTTTTCACATACAATCCAAAACTAATTTGTGCTAATTTGCTCTAATTTGCTCTAATTGAACAATTTTATTAAATTAAAATTATATTTATATATATTACATTAATAACAAAAATCGAACTTTTTAAATATATAATATCTAACATTTTGCCATAAAAAAATACTAATAAGAATTCAGTATAATAATAATAATAATACAAGTCTAAAATTATATATAATAAAAAATAAAAAAAATTAACATAAATAAAATAAATTCTAATTCCTTCTAAAATAAATATATTTAAAATTTCAACTATTACTTATTAAATACATCAATTAAATGTCTTGCATATCAATGGATAAACTAAACACTTTATCACTGTATTTTGATAACAAAAATTTGTACAGAGCTGCTATATCCATAGCTTTTTCTCTAAAGTTTCAACAAACTTCTCTAAATTTATCACACGTCCTACATTTTCAGCACCAAAGACCTTTCCAATTTACAGCGTTGCTCTACAAGCCATTACACTCAGAAATCGTATCAATAAATTTACGTCATTATCTCGACTTTGTCCATGCCCATCAAGTTCCATAATGTCTTTTTCATCCTTTTTCAAATATCAAACTTGAATTGTCGTCCTTTTGCCCGTTGTAATTTCTCCCATAGAAGTGTCTACAACTGAATACAAAATTGAATAAAAGAAATAAACTAAATATTAGAACTCAAAAAATCACGTAAAAAAAATTAAAATTTCATATACCTTTGATATTCGCAACTGAAGGGTCATTATAATCTTTTCTGGTAGGTACAGTTGGCTGAGACTTATTTCGCCCAAATCTTCTACAAATTCTTCATTGTTGTTGATATTCTGTGTTATCGTAGTTATGCTAAAAGGGCCTCTTTTGAATGATTACGTTTTTGCTTCACAAAAAAATTTACTAAAAAAAACTAACAAATAACAAAGAAAAAATCGGTATTTTGAGTTTGAAGGGATACCCTATCATATGATAGGGTTCATATAGTGTGGTTAAAGAGAGTGCTTTCAAGGTGCTGCAGAAAAGTAGGAGTTAAAAGACAACGTGAATGATGGGAAGTTATATTGAAATTTATCCGTGATTATTTTAACTTTCAGCCAAAAGCTACTTAAAGAAGTTAAGCGCACACTAAAATTTTAAATCTTAAAAATTCAGCTTGACCAATGTTGTTTAGATCGTTTTTTAACTTTCTTTAATTTTAAAAATATTTTTTTCCATCCCACTGTTTATTATCTACTAAATATACCTTAAATTATATTATTTTTAATACAATAGTTATTTATTTATTTTTTAATGGTCAAATATGATTAAAAATTTAAATTTAAATTTTGATTCTATAATATTTTTATCTTTAATTTTTATTATAATAACAATAAATAACAAAAAAAACTACTTTAGTAAATATATGACCCTCACAATCTCTCATTTTATGCTGTTGATAGTTGATGATTCCAACAATACACTATCATTTAATTATTTACCTATTATACACGGAACAATATAATAAGAGTTATACATTAAGTAAATTTTGTAAATATTTTTACCTGAAAAATTTAATGTTTAATAAATTTTAATTACTAAATTAGTTACTAAAATTTTATTACATTAGATAAATTAATTATCACATAAAATTATTATAAGAAATTTTATAAATTAATTTCTTTGTTACTTAATAAAATTTCAAACTTTTATACAAGTGACTCATAAATTAATTAGTATTAATTTTTTTATAACTGATAATAATTGTAAAATAATTAATTAATGGAATATACCAATTAAATAATAGTAAAAATAAAAAATTTAATTCATAATTTCACAAAATAATTTTTAAAAAGATAATTATATATATAATAAGAGTACAGTACTCACAAAAATATATAGTGAGTACTAAACTATGTAAATAAAGACTAATTTTTTTTAACTTATTCTCATTTTTTTAAATTCAAAAAATGATAAAATAATTTATTTTTAATAAAAACTGAAAAAAATTTTATACTTTCAAATTATTGAACTTTTTATTATTTATTCAAATTATATTATTTTAGCTAAATAAATTTTATTTTTATAATTAACTCAAATATTATAATATTATCTTTATTTTTATAATTTTTTATTTTATCTAAATTTATTTTTTTATATTTTTAGATTTAATTTCATAAATGTGTTAATGTTAGAATATTAAAAAAATGATACTATACATTAATAAATTTATTTAAAAAATTAATTTATATAAGACAAGATAACCATGACACGTTAATGTAAGCAGGAAATACAGCTACGAACAATATTCTTCGTAGCAAAGGTTAAATTTTAGCCACTATCACAATGTTTCGTGATAAATAAAAGACACGCTCATTTATTTTTATCACAATTTAGTATTTGTAGTTAAAATTTGGTGGCTAAACACCGTTTTTGTGGTAGTGATATTTGGTGCTCCCATCCCTAGGGTCCCACATTTGAGTTGTGTGCTTCTCAAAATTAAGCACCTAGCTTTCCTCTTTATTTATAAATTACATAGCACCACATAAAATATTTATCTTTCAATTTTCGGTCAATTATTCTCTCCATCGATCTAGCTAGCTACTTACCACGCCCAATTCTGTCGCCTTAATCACCTATCATCACAAGTCCATATCTATCTATTATTATTAATGACCAATGTTATTTAGATATATTTGAAGATCAAAATAAAATATAAAATTTTAAAGAAGACATACCTTGAAGAAGTTTTATATAAAAAATTAGTTTAATAGATAAAAATGGTCTCATATTTATAGAGATTATAAAGTTTTTAATTGTAGACACTGTAAAATTTAATAGTTTAAATATTGAATAAAAAAATCTAATTATATATATATATATATATTTACCGATAGAAATTTATATGTAATTATTTTTGTGTGAAATTGTTAGTTGAGAGCCGTTAAATAATAATTTAATTAAATATATCAAATAATTTAATAATTTTTAACTAACAACTTCATATAAAGATATCTGTATGTGAATTTTCACCATATCTACTATTTCAAGATGCTTTTATAGTTTTTTTTTTGTCATCAATAGTAACACTTATTATTGTGTCCTCATTTTATATCAAATTCTTGGTGTTATGTATAATAATTATAATTATATATGGTGTAGAATAATAGTAAAGTGTGACATAATTATTGTTATGAATGGAAGTATTATACAATGAGTGATGAAATGTCATGGTTAAAGGAAAGTATTGTCGTTTTCTGTGTATGGCTTTGAAAGTTCGAGTGTTTTCATCCGCCCGCGGTTGCTACATGCTGCTATATATATAGGAATAATTGAAAGAAGCATAGTGATGATGATATAATTTTCTTGAAAAGAAAATGCGTACTGCCAAATTAAATAAGAGACATCAAAGTCAAAAGGCAAAGAAACATGCATGTGTATTGTGAAACGTGACAATACTTAGATTCTTTTAGGCACCTACCTTGATATTTTGGACCAAAGATATGAAATGAAGCGTGAAAACTATTTCCAATAGTATGTAGCATAATAGAGTTGAGTGAGAGATTTTCATAACTATATTTTTTATCACTGCATTATATTGGCTGATTTTTTTTTATATGGAAAAAATATTGGTGTTTTTTTGGGAAATTGAATTATTTGATGTAATTACAGATGGGTGGATTTTGTAGGTGAAAAGTCAACACGTGGGAGGCGTGGTGCAGCACGTGGGGGACGTGGTGGACACGTGGCAGCATCCTGGCCAACACGTGGGGGCGTGTTGGACACGTGGCAGCGTATTGACCAACACGTGGGAGGCGTGGTGCAACACGTGGGGGCGTGTTGAATGAGTTTCACAATATTGTAATACACTTCAAATATCAATATTCAACCAAAACACCATCTTCATTTCCATATTAAAAATAATTTCTGCATTATATTATATTAAATTTAAACCACAATTTTCCTTTATGTTTATCATTTTCAGAAATTTTAATTTATAATAAGAATATTATTTCTTTTTTCCAGCTATATATTACAAGTTCAATACTGAACAAGTTGCCATTGTTTTTTATTGGTTTAATTACTCTGTTGGTCCCTATAGTTTCGTGAAATTTTCAATTAGGTCCCTATACTTTTTTTCTTTTTAATTGGGTCTCTGCACTAATTTTTTTTTTCAATTAAGTCCCTCTTAGTAATAATTAGCTTAATTTTATAGGGACCCAACTAAAAAAAATTGGTATAGAGACCTAAATAAAAGGAAAAAAATATAGGGACCCAATTAAAAAAAATATAATGCAAGGACTCAATTAAAAGGAAAAAAAATATAGGGACCTAATTAAAAATTTCACAAAACTATAGGGACCAACAGAATAATTAAATATTTTTTATTTTATAAAATTTAAACTTTATCATGTTAGAAAATTATTTAATTTTCTAATTTGTTTGTAGGCAATATATATATTAATTAATTATAATTATAAATTATGTTATTTTAAATTAAAGGACCTATATAACGCTAATCTCATTTATTGTTATAAATACTAAATTGAATAAATTATAATTATATTTGATTTAGAATTAAATGAAAATAAAATCAGATATTATCTTTTGGGGTTTAGATACTATTTTTATTTGGATTTTAGAATTTAATAAATATCATGCTCAAATATAAATAGTGACAGGGTCTCGGTTCTCAATATACTAAAGTCGCCTCAACAATTCTTTCCCATCAAATAAGTTATAATTCAACCACCCTAATAAGGATATAGAAGAAGTTTTTGTTGAGGAAGACTGAGACAACTCTTCTATTAATTTTTATTTTATATGAGTAAAGGTATATTTTTGCATTATAATATATATAATTTTTGGTGATTTAATATGAATAATTTAGATTATAAAATAATTTATTCCAATAATATCATGCATGTATGCAAACATAATGTAGAGTGATGCTCCTCGTTAACTTTTTTTCTGCACTCGTCTAATTAATATAATTCTCTTTAATTAATATAAAGAAAAGAAAAATTAATCTTGTGTTATATCATTTTAAAAAAGCATGTGCTAAAAATAATTGTTATACAATTTTTTATTCTTAATTGATTGATCTAACCCTAAAGAAATTAAAGACTACTAGACGAATTTCATATTGATAAGAAATTTACACAGTACTTGTATATTATTGTTATGCAATCTGTGAACATTATTTCTTATAAGGGAAAATGTAATGACTAAGTAAAACAAGATGAGTGAGTGACCATGAAATTTGGTGTGATAGTGTTATCAATGATCTTCAATAATGTATTGCATTGCATTGTGCATGTCACGTCTTAGTTGCCACACACAATATCTCGGACCCATCAAACGGTGATTTTGACAAATAAAGCACGTGTTAATTAATTAATTAGTTCATCTTGGTAATTAATTTGATTAGTTCACAAATTGTATATATAATTATCATTTTAATGAAATATATAATAGAAAATGAATGAGCAAGCACTCTAGTTAAAATGTTGGATCATTTTAGTTCCTTTGGAGGCTCTATGTTTCTAGCAAATCATAATGTGGAAAATGCTTAATTTATAATATGAGTAGTTTAATTTTACTTGATTACTTCATTGTAATAAATGACAAACTCAAAAAATGGCGAGATTACCAAAGGTTTTCACAATGGCTGTGTCCAAAGATAGTGAAATGATGAGACTTTTCATCCTATTTAAAAAATGTTTACTAAACACAAAATAAGATTGGATCAAATGAAACTTAAGTGTATAAATTTATGACGTGTAAACAATCTAATGGCAGAAACCTATCCACACCAACCGTCCGGCCCCCTTTCTTAAAAACAAATCATCATTAATCACTAAATCAACGGTCGGTAAGCCTCCCAGTATTTCTAAACTTTATCCCACCAAAAAAATTCATTTTAAAAACTCATAAGTTTTGTCAAAATACTGGGTAATTTCTTTACTTTATCCTTAAATGCTTTATATTAAGTAAAGAGTATTATATTTTTTGTTAATTAAATAAAACTTTTTATTATATTTTATAGTAATAATTAAAATTTAAAATTTAGAATATAATTTAATAAAAATTTAAAATTTTTATTTTTATTTTTAATAATAAATTAACTTTTAAAAAATGAAAAAAAAAACCTTAAACGACTCTTGACAATTATCTCGAAAGACAATGAGGCCCTTAACAAAAAAAAAAAACCAAACCCAATCTCTAAACTTTATTTTTATGAGACTAATTAGCTCATGTGCCAAAAAGTATCAATGTTTTTTTTTTTTTGTACAGAGACTAACCAGTCCTAAAAAAACAGAAATCGAGTTGAATATTTTTTTTGGAAACTTTGTAATCTTTTCAAAATAATTATTAGAGATCGAATAGAGTATTCACTCTTAAAAAATACCACTTTTTTCCTAAATGTATTAACATTTGTCAATTTCTCCTTATAATTAAGTGGTAGAGAAGAATAAAACGAAGGCTTAAATCTCAATTTCAAGCCGTTACATTGTTGACATGATGACAATTATTTATATTTAAAAGAGAAAAAAAAGGAAAAAAAAAAAGAAAAGAAAAAGAAGTGGGTGGCTGATGAAAACCAAAACCTAGAAAATGAAGAATATAAATATGAGGAGTAAACACCCAATCCGGTCCCTGTCCAATATTCATAAGGACAAAGCGATCCCTGTCCAAAATAAAGGTACGTCCCGGCCCCTGTCTTTGCATTCCGTGAGACATAGCGGTCCTTCTGTGCCTTCTGGCGTTGAAAACAACCGGAATAAGCATACGTGTCACTTAACGGTGATGAGCTGGCTGCCAAGTGTCCTTGAAGTGCCAAGCTGTCAATTTAAAAATGGACAGGGGTCGATGTGTCCCTTTCTCCCAAATAAAAACGCTGTCGTTTTGTGTGGGATGGGAGGTTCAAATACTGCGCTGCTTCACTATATACTCTGGAAATGTATCACTATGTTTGACTGTAAACCCTAGAACAGCATGGTTCATAGTGAAGAACGTGGGTCGACATCAAATCGGCGAAGTGGGAGAGATGAAAACGAATCAAGTTGGAGTTTGAAGGTTACTGGGAGTGTGGGATCAAGGTGGAAGAAGAAGTGGGTTGCCCCAGAGTGTAATTGTGGAATTTATGCAATTTTGTTCATGTCTGGAACCGATATGAACCCAAACAGACTATTCTTTCGATGCCCATATTTCAAGGTAGGTTTATTAACAATTAAAATTTTGTTCACTTTGTTTCTCATTGATGGTCATACTTCAAGGTAGGTTTATCAAGAATTAAAATTATGTTCATTCTGTTTTTCAATAGATTCATAATAAAGAATATTATTTTGTAGACTCCAACACCTCATTGCAAATACTTTTATTGGCTTGATGATTATGTTGCATCATTCAATGAGGATGCTACGAAGACTCTTTTGTTCGGAGGTTTGAAGCTGAATCAGAATCATAAAGAAGATCATTTTTCTGCAGATGATAACAAAGTTAGGGAGCTAGAGGAAAGATTGGTTGGCTTAGAAATTGATTTGAAGAAAGCTAGATTGAATTTTAGTCAAATTAGATGCAGTAGTGTTGGATGTGTTATGTTGGCATTTGTTGCTGGAATTGTAGTTAGAAACCTGTTTAGTGGTGTAGTTTAGAGAGATCAAATGTTGCTTCTGGAGTACTGTGAAACATGGTGATCTTGGTTGTTAAGTTGGTTAGGGTATGGCATTTGTTGCTATTGATCACTTTTGATGAATGAATATAAATATAATTAAGCTCGTTTTGTTTTTATATGTTCATTTATTCAATTTTAAAGACTGCAGTAGTATACATGATTTTGTAATAAAATAAGAAATTATGAATTTGTTGAACAAAGTAAGAAGCCATCTGTTGAAAATTGAAACTTAAGACATGAAAACATAATAATAGAATAAGGGAATAATCATAACAGCCCTTAATAATATAGTTATCCAAAAGAGTATTCAACCAACTATATCACTGGTTGCATGTCTTAGCATCTAATTACATAATAACAAAAGCAAGGGCAACACAAGGTCCCTAATCAACATAGTTGTCGTAGCAAGTAATCTGATAACCAAAATAAACACAGTGTCCGCAAGTTATTGTCCAAATTATCTATTCTTCCTAGTTTCAAACTTTTAAACTATATCAACTACTCAATTCTTGTCAGGAGGCCTAATCCCTGGAGTGGGGATGAACTTAAAAAGTCTTGATGCAGTTCCTGATGTTGCTGCAGCCATGGTCTCAGCTGATACTCCTGTTGATACACCTTGGTTCGTTGGAGCAGTGGGTCTCACAATTGGTTGCTTCTCCCTAAAGCATGGTGCAGAGTTGGTGTTGAATTTTGTTGCAGGCTATCCTCAGAGAAGATCATAGCAAAGGTCATAATTAAATTAAATAGAGATTACTAATTTTAACTTAGGACCATGTTTTACCTCATCTGCTTGGGGTGCAGATTGGGAGACATTAATTTCCTCCCCTTGACCATGGTTCACTGATTGTCCTGTTGCAGATGTTTTGGGAAACTTCTTTTTGTTCTTTTTTGCCTTAGCCTATCATAAATGGTAACTGTTAGGATAACAAATAAATTAATGTTATGCCAAATAAAGACCCTAAATTAGCATAAACTCACAGCAGCATCTAATGTAGTTTTCTCAGCATTGGCAGTTGACTTGTTCTGTCCTGTTTGCTGAACCTGTTTAATCATCAAATCACAAGATTGGAACACAAGAAGGCTCAACTAATTAGTACACTTAATTCCTTAACTATATATATATATATATATATAAGACAGTTAGCATATTAAATATATTTTGAAAGTGAGTCATCACTTGTTGGATTATACCTGCTGAGTGTTAGCTTGGCTTGACTCTACAAATTGCAAAGGCACTTTTTTTGCCCTTCTCTCTTTCTTTGTCATAGGTTTCCAATTCGGGTCTTGAGGTGCATTGGTACAAGTCTTGTAGTAGTGTCCTAGCTTACCACACTTAGAGCAAGTGACCTGAAAGGTTTTTCTACATTTGTTTGGATTCATCTCTTTCTCAACCGGGTCTGATCTTCTCTTCATCTTTGGCCTATGAGCAGCTCTTTTGATTGGAGGAGGAAGAGTCTTAGCAGCATCCGATTGTACCCAGTACTCTTCACTATTAACCGGTTTGATGCAATGTGAGTATGTAGCTCTTACTGCTTCCATTGTCAGCCACTTATGCACAAAATTTTCAGGCCTAAGGCCCATCTTAGACATGGCTGCCACTGCATGTCTACAAGGCATACCTATAGACATGAATTCAATTTACCACATGCAATCAATCCTCTGTAACAAATATACAATTTTACAAGTACAAAATAGTATTCAAAACAAGTTTACCAGTTAGCTGCCATAGGTTGCATGTGCATGTTCTTTCTTCAAGATTAACCCCAACCTTGTGATTTCGGCAGTGCACTTCAAAAAGAACTCTCTTACTATCTCCAGCCCAGATAGCTTTCCATTATACCTTTCATCTCTCAGAATATGCTTTCTTCTAGTGCCTTTATACTTCTTAGAAGGCCTTTTTTGGACAGAATTTTTCTTAGCTGTGTCCATACTATCCTTTCCACCTGAACCAGCCCCAACCTCCACATTTGGGCCAGTCTTATCTTGAACTTTTGGGCCATGTCTAGCTTTCTTTTTAGGTGAAAGTCTCTTCTTCTTCTTCTGAATATTTTTTTCCTTTTCCAAACTCTCATCACTGCTGTCTGTATCCTCAAAACCAGAAGGAGGAGGCTTATAAGGCTCATCTTCTGTGGTCTCGTATCCATCATCTGAAGATGATGATGATTCATTCAGCACAACATTATCACGCTCCACACCATCATCAACAACTTCAGGGACATCTATCGGGTGATCAAAGTAAAGATAAAATTCACTGTTGCCCTTATTTCTCTTCTGAGCATTCCTCAGTTCGTTTATCTCAGCATCACCTTTAATAACATGTAGCCCAGTTTCCATGTCATCAGCAGTGTTGTCAAACCAATACATCTCCTTATATGTTGTATACCCTAACTCCTTAAATAAAATTTCTAGATCAAAAAAGTTAATATAGTCTAAATCCATAGGTGGATATTTATGTACTTTTCCATTGACATAACATAATACCCCCTCTGAATTTCTCTTGAAACTTCCTCCATGATAAAATACAGGAACAACCATAAAATCATCCATCTGAGACAAACAAAATAAATGATATTTTATATTACAATCTCTATATAAATAATTGTGATTTTAATTGAGTACATATATATTTTAATTGAGTACATGTAGTTAAAGTAGGTATATATTCTAATGAAGTATTACATATATGGAGACACAAGAAAAAAATTTCAACATCACTACTATGCATGATGTAATATAGTCAAAGTATGTAGGTATACATTTACTGGTTTCTTGTTTCACGAAAAAATCAAATTTTAATAGAGTACATAAACATTTTCTAATGTATATATTTGCCTTGAACTTTAAAAGAAAATTGCTGTGAACTCTTTTATAAACACTAATCATAACAATGTTTATATATATATATATATATAATATTAAAATTTGAATAAAGATAATATATTTGTCAGATTTGTTATTATATATAGAGTTTGTGATTTTAATACAAGTAAATTGATGCATTTTGAATTCACTTGCAAACTGTATATGAATTCCATTGAACCCTATTTTCTATATGAATTCCATTGCAGGAAGGGAAAACATCTATCTCTCTTGATGGCAAAATTTCCCAAAATTAGCAACATTGAGCCCTAACCAAACTCTATCTTTGTTAGGCAACACCAAGCCAGAAAACAAAAAATGCAAACACTCACAAACCCAAAACTAATTAAACAATACACAATGTAACTAATATTTTATTTGAATAATGTTACTTACCTTGAAGACTTGCACAAGAAAATTCTGTCAACGTCGTCAGAGAGTCCGTTAGTAGTGCCGTCTGAAGCTTCACTTGGAGCGTTGTCAGCAACACTGTCAGCGTCTTACTCAGCTCCACAGCCAGGTAGAGCGTTGTCGTTTTGTCGTCTTCAGAGAGTCTTCAGAGGGAACATGAAAAGATTGTGGGTTTTCTGTAATTAGGAGAAAGGGAAGAAGGGTTAAATGGAAACCCAAGGCATGTACTCTACGCACTATTTCAATCCCCCACCTAAAACGACAGCGTTTTTATTTGGGAGAAAGGGACAGATCGACCCCTGTCCATTTTTAAATTGACAGCTTGGCACTTCAAGGACACTTGGCAGCCAGCTCATCACCGTTAAGTGACACGTATGCTTATTCCGGTTGTTTTCAACGCCGGAAGGCACAGAAGGACCGCTATGTCTCACGGAATGCAAAGACAGGGGCCGGGACGGACCTTTTTTTTGGACAGGGATCGCTTTGTCCTTATGAAAATTGGACAGGGACCGGATTGGGTGTTTACTCTAAATATGAGGGGCCAGTGGCCTGCAAGAGTGAATGGAAGGGTCCCACTCTCGCAATCAAATGAATGAATTACAATAATTATTAAGCGTTGGATCCCCCTCTTAATAGCCACGTGGTTCATAATACTTCATCTAAGAAGCTTCTAACAATCTACTAATTAACTACCTCTGCCTCTTCTCTTTTAAGCTTTAACTTCGTTATGAATGGATATGTATCATCAATTAAATCGGATTAATTAATTTATCATAAAAAAAATTAAGATCAACATACAATTTTCTTTTTGTTGGTTTAATTTTGAGGTGAAGCTATATATATATATATATATGTGATATCAGTTTTTGGGAGTGTCTAGATGGGCCTGAAGTTTAAAAATGTTTAAATCTATTATGGCAGATTTAAGTTCGAGAATCATGGAAGTGGTGGATTCAGTTGAAAAAAGAATTGAGAATGGAAAAAAAATTGAATAAAAAAATAGCACTAACAATAAACTTCTTATGACAAATCCGATTAACAAAAAATGCCTGAGTATTTGAACTTAAAATCACCCTTTCAAAAACTATAGTAGAGATGGCCAGAAGAAAGATGCGTAAGAGAAGATGAGACTCTTGAGTTTTTATTTTATCTTTTTAGTTTTTTTATACTTAAGTCATTTTATTAAAATTAAAATTTTCTATTCTCTTTATTATAATTCTGTTTGTAGTTTAAATTAGACCAATTTTCAATAATAAAATTGCATAACTTTAATAAAAAAAATAATGTGATATCCTTGTTTTGTTGTTGCTGTTTGTCCGATTTAGAAGCCACTGAATCGGGGTCATATTCATGCACATATAATAAGATAAATTCAATGAAAAATGTGAAAGGAAAAGCGTAATAAAACGCGGACAGGTGTCTTTAAAATTGAAATAGGCTATTTATCTGTTGTGGTAGGAAACAGGAAAAAGAGCAAAGTTCCATCAGCAAAGTTGCACGTGGAGAGTATTCTCAATCTTATGGTAATGGTTAAATAATAAAAAATAAATAAACGAAACCCGTGGAAAAGGGTAAGGTAGAGAGAGGGCAAGAATGGAGTGTGTTACTGTTCTGATCATAAACCAAACAGTCATACTCATACCGTCTCTCATAATAATAACTTTCAAGTCTTATCCTTTTTGTGGATACCAAGGTTATATAATTCCAAAATCATAAAATGTTGCTTCGTTAAAAATTATAGACAAAAATATAAATTAATAAAAAAATTACGTGTAATTACCTTATATAAAATTAATAGTTAATAATTATTAAATGTTAATTTAGTCAAATATTTTAAATTATTCGATAATTTTTAGCTATTAATTTTATATAAATATAATTGTATATAAATTTTTACCGATAAATTATTAAAGACTCGCCAAACTTTTTTCGTGAATTTTACATTCTTTTTATTATTTTTTATAATTTTTGCAAAATTATATTAAACTTGTAAAACGCTATATATAAAAAATTAATGAACAAATAAATTTTTATATATTTATATATAAAATCATTTACACATATTTAACATATATTTTATATTTTAAAATATATTTTATTTAAATAACTAACTCGGTGATTATTATAGTTATTTACTTGTTCGTCATTTAATTTTTTATTCTTTTTATATCGGTAGATTTCAATTTTCAGTGTATATGTATCATTATTAAGCCCTGGTATTTATTTGAACTAATTTAATATCAGAGAAATCAATGCATTTAGCAGAAGAAAGTAAATTTTTACAACATATTTACATAGAGATCAAAATATCATCATCTTGTTAGGATTTAATATGTCAGAAATATTTAGTAATTAAAATAAATTAATAAAAAATAATTAAAATTTATTTTATTTAATATTTATTAATTATTATAATTTCAATAACTAATGAATATTAAATAAAATAAAATTTGACTTTTTCTTGTTATTTCTTTAACATTATCGTTAATATGTTTAACAGTAGTTTTAATTTCTTAAGGTTACAGTAGAATTAAATGTATATGATCAATCTCCCAGAAAGAAAAGAAAAGGAAAAAGGCTGTACTTTTGTCCCATGAATGCATATATACATAAACTTTAGAATTTTACAGTGTATTACTTGTTGGATTTTTTTCATTTATAAAATAAAAAAAATATTTATTTCCTCTAAAATCAGTTTCCAGTTTTATTTTCAAAAATACGATTTTTTTTTTGGATTAACAGCAAGTTCGCCGTCCTTGGAAAACTCTATAATTTTTATAGAGTTCGCCGTATCCCCGGCGAACTCTATGATGAGTTCGGCAGACTATATATAATGGTGGGACTATTGTGTCTTGTCGCTTTCTTCCTCTTTTCTCTTCTTCAAATTTTCTCTGTTACTTGTTTCTGCCATTTCGACATCCGTAAAGTTTAGTGTGGACGATTCTCTCAGTTCCAGGTTAGTAAATAATAGTCTATTTTTTTATGTTAACTTGTTTTACTGTTTACATGTTAGATAAATTTGTTAGGTATAAATTGTTTGTTAGTTAGAATAACAGATTTATTATTTACATGTTAGTTAGTTAGACGTACTTTTTAGTGTTGTTATGTTAGGTATGATATTTTATGTCACCATTTTTTAGTATAGTGGCTCCTTATCAACATATTAAAGAATATAAGAAAGTATGTTATTAGATAATTTAGTTAGAGGTATAACATTGCGTTGTGAATTAGAAGGTAATGACGTGAGCAATAAAATATAGGGTTGAGTTAGTTATAAATTAATTACTTACATGACAACGTCAGTTGAATAGGATAAGCTTAGAATTAGTAGGTTTATAAGCCATTTTTCTATTAGTTTATTTTTTAATAATCTAGAATGTGATTTCATTTTACTAGGTTGTGTTTCGATGGAGCAGCAATTATTGGGTTATGAGCATGAGATGTATAGATTGGATCAGGTTGAGCACATTGCTGAGAGGCTTGATCGAGTGGTATGATTTTTTAACCTTTATTTTTTATTTTATTGTATTGAAGAAAAATTGAACTTGCTATTGTATTTATTCATGGTTACCCTTTTTATTAAATTTTTTTTCTGTTTGGTAGGCGCCTCGGATCTTGCGCACCAGACGGAACTTGATGACACGACTGCCGGAGTAGATTAGGCCATATCTGAGACGAGCCGGGTTTGAGTACGTCGTATACATGGTCGAGTTCGAGCATGATTGGTCGCTTGCCTCGGCGTTGATAGAGAGGTGGCGCTCTGAGTCCCATACATTTCATTTACCGTGCGGGGAGATGACTATCACCCTGCAGAACGTGGCATATCAGTTGGGACTCAGGATTGATGGTGATCCTGTGAGTGGATGTATAGGTGGGTAGGAGCAGCACCACCAAGGCCAGACCATTGAGGAGTTATGTGAGCAGATACTGGGTGTTGTTCCTGGTCCAGAGGACAGACAGTCACAGACGAAGTGGACTGTCAAACTCACTTGGTTCCACAACACAGTTTGTGGAGAGCTAGAGCAGGATGCCACAGAGGAGCGGCTGATGAGGTATGCGAGAGGATACATCATGCAGTTGATAGGCGGTATCCTCTTCCCCGATGCATCTGACTCTCGGGTGCATATCGGGTGGCTTTCCCTGTTGGAGGACCTTGCATGTGGCCAGTTTTCGTGGGGTTCAGCTGTGCTGGCATGGCTGTACCGGCAGATGTGCCGGGCCACAGAGCATGGGCAACGCTAGGGGTGTTCAAATCCAAACCGATCCAAATTAAACCGCTCATTCAATCCAATTCAAACCGAAAACTGATTAAAATCGCACTAATTCGGATTTGATTGGATTCTATTTTTTGCAAACTGCTGGATTGGATCGGATTTCGGATCTACTTTTCATAACCGATCCAATCCAATCCAAACCGCACAATGTACTATAATATTATTATTTTATTATTATATTTACAATTATATTTATAACATGTTCAATTTGTTATACATTTTTCTATTATTCATGTATTATTATTATTTAATAAATATTTTATGTTTAAAATATTATTTATTTATTTATTTTAACTAACCTATAATTTTATTTCTATTGTTATGTTATCGTTAGTTTTTTAAGATATATTAAGACTTGTTATGTCATTGTTGATTATTTAAAATTTGATGTTAAGACTTGTTATATGTATTTAATTTTTTTATTTAAAAAACCGCAAATCCAAACCGATCCAAACCGCTTGTAATCGGATCGGATCGGATCGGATTTTTAAAAAAAGTTCATCCAATCCAAACCGCACCGCATATAAATTAAATGTTCGGATCGGATGACTTTTTCCTTTAAAACCGAACCAAACCGCACCGCGAACACCCCTAGGCAACGCAACTGGGGAGGATGCGTCAGCTTGATGCTTTCTTGGGCCTACCACCGTATTCCGTTAGTACGACCCGATGGGTTTGATGCTCGTTGGTTTCCCCTGGTTGAGAGGTATTATAAACACTTACCAAATTTATTCAACTCATTATTAAGTTGTTTATTAATAATAAAGGCTAAAATATTATGGTTGTTTGTTGTGTAGGTGGGTTCAGTATCGGCCGAACAATGCCACCGGCGAGAGCAGGCTGAGGCAGTACAGATAGACACTGAACGGGATTGGGATGCTGAATGCAAGTTATTAATGTTTAATTTTAAGAAATTAATGTTTAGTTAACTGTTGATGGTATTACATATGATTATCTGAATTTCGTCGTGCATCTGTGTTCTGTGAACAGGTTGAGTGGACTCCATATGCGGATCCGCAGCTGGTTGGGCTTGTTCCACCGGCGATAGTAGAGGCGGATGCCTTGGCAGCGGTTGTATGTCCACTGCTGTGCTTCGCTATCGTCGAGTGGCATCAGGTGGACCGGGTAGTTCGTCAGTTCGGTGGCCTGCAGCACATTCCCACTAGGCCACTGAACATTGACGAGTTGCACAGGCTTGATGGGAGATTCGATCGTGGCGAGTGGTTCTCGCATTTGCTTGGTGGCTGGCATGAGATGTGGGATGCTCGGGCCATTGACAACTTTTGTAATGACTTATAACTTTATGACATAATAGTTCACGACATACAATGTTATAGTTCATGGATACATTAATTTATTTAAAACAACTACAGCTATCATCGACTAGAAGATGCTCCTCCATCACCAAGAGCGGTGCAAGTCCTCCGCGTGTGTCCGATTTGGCGACATAATCTGCACCGCTTCTCCCCATTATGCTCTACGTTAGCCATGTTGTTATGAATCCTGGAGCTCACGGGCCGACCTCTCTTCGCTCTCATCATCCGAGCGTTGGGATGGATTTGGGGACCGTCGTACGATGGCTAGTCATCCTCGTGTCCTATGGGCCGAAACTCTGATCTGTAAACATTGAAGATCGACTCCATGCGGTACACAGGATGCACAAACCGCTTCCAATCAAGCCTAGCATGAGAGCAAGCTGCAAGAACGTGACGACAAGAAATATGAAGAGCCTGAAAATACCCACAGTCACACTTGCCCTCATCAAGCAGTACTTGATAATTCTGTTGTCTGGATCCCGAAACTGCCGTTAACTCTTCAACCGTGAAGTTTGACCTGGACCGATCAAACTGGTAAACATTCATCGTGTTCACGTGCTTCGAGTTGGATTCTATGGCCTTCATCAATGTCTGTGAGAATTCAGCACTGACCTGAAGTTGTGCCAGTGCCTCGGAGCCCTTCCTTGCAAAAAGTTCACCCAGACGAAAATAACTTGACTTAATAAGAGCCGTAATTGGCAAATTCCGGGAACCCTTCATGATAGCATTAATGCACTCAGAGATATTGGTCGTCATGTGACCAAATCGACGTCCCTCATCAGCATGCTGTGCCCACTGTGACCGTGGCATTTCTTCAAACTAGTTTGTAATAGCTACGTTTTCGCCCCTCAGACGGCCATAATAATGAGCGAACTCACGATGCGACTTCGAGTAGGCTGCATTAATAAGAACCTTCTTTAATTCTTTGTTCCTAAAGTGGGTCATGAAGTTGGCTGCAATGTGTCTTGTACAAAACGCTTGGAAGGCATGAGGCGGTTTTCATAAACTCCCTTCAGCATTCAGTGCTCCATCAATGGACTTGTGTCTATCTGAAATCACTAACACTCCTGGTTGTGGTGTAACATGCTCCCGTAAGTACGAAAGAAAGAACGACCACGCCTCCTTTGTCTCACCCTCAACAACTGCGAATGCAATGGGCAGGATGTTTGCATTGCTGTTTTGCGCTATGGCCATCAGCAAAGTTCCACCGTATTTCCCATATAGGTGGGTGCCATCAATAGAGATAAGTGGCTTGCAATGCTTGAAGGCCTCAACACACAGTGGAAACGTCCAAAAGACCCGATGAAACATCACAGTGTCTGTCGAGGCAGGCCACGGCTATGTCACTAGTTGCACCCAAGTACCTAAATGGACATATGTTAGTCGCCTTTTTGTACGTGGTTGAATTATTTAATGGCGAATAAATAAACTGGAAATAAATCTTACCTGGAAAGTACATCTGCATAGCGAATAACCAACGAGGAAGCTCGTTGTATGACTCCTCCCAATCGCCATATATTCTAGCGATGACTCTCTGTTTTGCAAGCCAAACCTTTCTGTACGACGCCTTGAAACCAAAGTGATTTTCCACACGTCTTTGTAGAACCCTGATGCTGATTGTTGGATCGGCCTTGACCATCGTGAAAATGTGTTGTGCAATCACTTTCAAATCCAACCTACGATGATCTTGCCCCATCGAAGTTTGCATGCAAGTATGAGGATCAGTGTATCTCCTAACCTCCCACCTTTCTTGCTTTCGGCGATATGATATAAGTATGCTCCAATTACAACTGGGTCTGAACTGGATACATCTTGCATTGTACCTCCAATGGTCACTTTCTATTATTTTGTACTCCACAGCCCTCCAGATGCTGTACTGCTTCACTACCAACATGACTTCTTCCTTGTTCCCAAAATGTTATCCAACCTCAAACTCATTGCTTAGGTCTTCTTTAGGACCTCCTTGGGTAAACGACCAATCCGAAGTCATTGCATCAAGATTCAACCTAGTGAAATGATCCGGCCGGTCATATGGTTGAGAAATGGCAAGCTGTGTAAGAGCAATCTGTGTGTCACCGTAGTAGTTCATCTACTCTTCCTCGTCACCATCATCAGGGATTTCGGGTGGTTCTTCATCAGCATCGTCTCCATCATCGGGGTTGACTTCATACTGCTCCATCATCGGATCTCTGATAGCAGAACCGTCATGACTTTCAAGACCGTCATCCATTAAGTTAATGTTACGAACTTCAACATTAGACCCTTCCTGACTACCCTCAGGTGACATATTTAGATCTACCATCGTCCTTCTGATAGTCCGTCTAACAACGCCATTCATCGGACTATCGTCGACAGTATCTGCAGATGATCCTCGGCCACCAAAGTCAACAAGAAACACGTATAACTCCAACAGATGAATATTGGTCCATCGGTTGTGCCACAACCTTATAAGCCGTACATCCTCGTCGTCGCGCAATCGATACCTAATTCAAAACAATAGAAATATCGCTCACAACGATGGTCTGATACTACTAACAGAGACAAAGACAACACAATTATAATATACCTTTTATAAAACAAATTTCCATCTAACTCGGTCGGATATCTGTAGTAAACCTTTTTCACCCTTTTAGATTCCTGTTGTCCGAGGGCATGCAATATCAAATTCTTTAAAGCTGTTAAACTGTTAACCTCCGGTGTTATAAACGTAATTATCGGCTGCCCCGATCTAAATACAATTGAACCTTCTTCATCATACACTATTTCACCATCGTAATGAATGGATAACAATGGATTTCTTGACATCGTAGGGATAACGTGTTAGTGAGGAAGAAATTAATTAGAGAAGTTGTGGTTGCTTGATCTCTAATAGGGCTGCTTTTATCTCCGATTTTATCATAGAGTTCGCCGGAGGTGCGGCGAACTCTATAATTTATATAGAGTTCGTCGGGGGACGGCAAACTTGCTGTTAATAAAAAAAAAAAATCGTATTTTCGAAAATAAAGCTTAACACTGGTTTTGGAGAAAATAAATATTTTTTTATTTTATAAATAAAAAAATCCATTACTTGTCATATATTTTAATTCCGTGTTGATATTGCATCATCTTAAAATATAATAGCAAACTATATAGGTACTGCTATATTTTAATAAGAGTAATACTATATGTACATTAAAATTAGTCATTAATATAAAATATATGTTAAAATATAAATATATAAATAAAATAAATTAAATTATATATATATATTTATATATAAATATATTGATAACTGATTTTAAATAGTGACTAATTTTAATATAAATAACATTTTTATTTTAATTTTGACTGAATTCCGCGTACACTGCGCGTGTGAAAATGTATAAATATTTGCTTAATTTATTCATATACAATTACGTAGGGGGGGATGTGTGATCAACTGTTGATAGATAAATTGGAAATTTGGAATGAGTTTAGAGATAAACCACAGAGGTTGTAACTGTAACTAATCCCGAAACTAAGATGATGATAGTATTATTATTTTATAATAGTAACCATATGAATTGCGATGTGTGACCAACAAAATAAAAAATAAAAAGAGAAAAGAAAGTAATAAAGGAAAAGGGGCCGGTGATGGAGAATGAAGGAGGTAAAAGCATAAATAGGGTGCTCCATCCAACCTGATTCTCTACGCTCTCTCTCTCACTATTATTCAAAGCACGCTATACTTAGCTTTACTGCACCATAATAACAACCTTTCTTTCTTTCTTTCTTTCTGAGCCACACACACACACACACACTTCACTTCTCTCACTCACTCATCATGTCTACATGTCACTCTTGGTTGCAAGACCTGGAGGAGGAGGACGACGACGATGGCGGATTATTCTATCAACACCCTCACAACTTGTCGAGGCTGTCCGTTTGTACCACCAGCAGCTCCATGTGCGGGTTGGATGATGATGCCATGATGATGTCACGCTTGTCCATAGAAGACGACGAAGACGACGGGGACGAGGCAGATGGAGAACTCTCAGGAGAAGAAGAAGGATTATTACTATCCTCTGCCTCTGAAAAAGAAGACTTTCCATCATCACTTGGTAGCAGCTGCTGTTGTTCTCTGCCAAATACGCCTCCAGCAGTAAGAAGAAGGAAAAACAAGAAGGAGAAGGAGTATGCAAGTGACAATGGGCCTGGTGATCGTGACGGGGTGGTTCTCATAACCAGGCCCAAGGGTGGCAACAAGACACTGTGTATGGGTTTGGAAGAAGTCAAGGCTTGCAGGGAACTTGGCTTCGAGTTGGAACTTCCTCCTTCACTCGATACCAGCAGCAGCGGTGCCAACTCCCCCATAGCCAATTGGCGCATCTCTAGCCCCGGTGATGATCCACGAGAAGTGAAGGCAAGGCTCAAAGTGTGGGCGCAGGCTGTAGCACTAGCATCTGCCTCCAAATACGGCACATAACAAACTCATTCCTTCATTCTCCCTTTCTCTTGTTCTTTTTTTGCCATTCACACACCACTTTAATATACAGTACATATATATGCTTTTCATTACATACTTTCAATGTACTAGTCTTCATCTTCAATTTTTCCAATCATGAGCCTTGCCTTTTCTTCTCACTTTTATCAGTGCTTGTTACTTTTCCTCTCTATAAATAATACAATAGTGTTTGATCATCATGGAAAAGGCGAAAAGCTATGATCTACTCTTGACTATACTGTACAAGTGTGAATAGTCCCTGGAAAAGTGCAAGTATTTCACAACTGCAAACGGAATGCTGTGTGTGCATAGTACACTAATTTAGCAACTGTTTTAGACGTTCCATCTTTTACAATATAACATTTGTATATTTTTTTCCGACTACGCTCTCCTCTAGTTAGTTTTTAATTTCCACTGGAGCTCAACTCTTTTCAACTAATATCCTAGCAATAAAATATGTTTCACTTAAAATTGAACGGTTAAAAAGAAATCTCCAAAACTAACAACAACAAAAGCATCTTAAATTCAAGTAAAACATATTTAGAAGTAAAATAAAGTACAACCATTTAGAGTTTAAAATTTATACTTAAGGATTTAAGGATTTATGGTTTATAATTTAGGGGGGCTAACCGCTGGTGATGGATGAAATTGTAGTTTTTTTTTTTTATCAAAGATAAGGAGGCTCAAATCCGTGACCTCTTTGGTGAATATGAAAAAATTATGTTATTTGAGTTATAACTTGTTGGTCGGATGAAATTGTAGTCTTGCCAGAAAGAAAAAGAAATAATAAATAATAATTTTACAAGAATGATGAATATGTGAATTTTTTTTTATGTATTTTATTGGACACTCTGGTCCGTTCAATATTTGTAGGCTAAATTGTTGACCGAATGGTATTAGTTCTCTAGCATTATTGTTTGCTAAATATAAAATTAAAATCTAAAGCTAAAATCAACTCAACTTGAAAACTTAAATTTAAATGATAACGAATTTATTGTGTATCTCCAACCCCTTAATCTAGGCCATTTGATTGAAAAGTATTCTTGTACTAACATTTTTCTGAATGCTAATGTAAAATGATTAGTACTGTCAAATTCAAATCATAACAAGTAAACCCTTTCCTAATTTTCATGTGATTACTATTCCAGAATTGAGGTTTAATCAATATAAGATCTTCGAAATGGGAAACACAGAACAGCATCATAAATTTATCCAACTGAAAACCAGACCCACTAAATATGAGTTTAGTTCGTTCACATGTTGAACTTCTTTCTACCTTACATATGTACACGTTAAGCGTGGTTGCATACAAGCTCCTCAAACATGTGCTTGATACTGATAGACGTGTTGGAAGACTAAGAAAATAGACGCATATAATAATGGTATGGCACTTAAGTTATAGGGCAGATTGTTGACTAGAGCAACTAACTTATGGCGGTTGATTTATTTCATGTACTTATCATATTTATGTTGTTGATGTTAACACGTCCTGAACTTGCAACAGCATTATTTTCTTTTAGCCCTGCAGTTCTGTAAGTAGTAATTGACTGTGTAGCTTTAATTTGTTAGGCACATTATTTCTGATTTTTTCATCAGAACTACTAGTACTCCTTGTGCAAGGGATCCAAAGTCCAAACTAACCTTTCAGAAAAGTAGTTGAGAATTTCATTACATCTTCCTTCTTTAATATCATTTCCCATCAATGATGCATGCTCACATATATGATTTATCATAGGCATGCATATCAGTATGTATCAAGATATGGAAAATGAGTCAAGAATCCCAAGATACATTTTTGGTTCATATTAATAGAACAGATGACCCTTAGCAGGTACAGATATTGAGCCCAATTTGGTAAATCTTTCCCCGGTCTGCTACAGAGGTCCATCCAAGTTATAAATTTTCAGAGCATGTTTATGTTAGTCCCTAGTGCCTACTAATAATACAGTTACAGATACAGTTAATAGTTGGTGCTGATTGAAGCATGGACAAACAAACCTTCCCAATTATGTGGAATGGCTAAAGAATCTTGATAGTACTTCTACTCTAAGGTGCAGTAGGAACATGGAAGTGGGAAACAAAGCACTTAGTAGGTATAGAGCAGGAAAAGTCAACCTGGAGGACTGAGAGGAATATATCATGGTGGTGGTGGTGGATGTGTCATCACTTTCACTGCAAAGGAAAGGAGGGGAGCCACATGAGACTTTCCAGTTCCACTTGAGCAGGAATTGCAAACATGACATTCACAAATTAAAGGCTTTGTTTGGTAATTTTCTTGACAAGTCACAAAATATGTTTGGAGAAAGAGACAACTTTTCTAAGACACTCAACTGTGTGAATTGGAATTTTGGAAGAAAAGAGACGAAAATGAAGAGTTTGAAGGGTAAAAATGGACTTCATTTTACACTTGAAACCTTACACAAAATATGAGTTTACCAAACACAGCCAAAGCTAGGGAAACAGGGAAGGAGTGGTAAGTGAAATAAGAGAGTTAACCTTATATACTGGGAGTCAACCACGGTAGATCTAGCAACACTGCAGGAAGCAGAAAAATGTGAACTACAGTCTCACATAGCAATTGGACAAATCACACAAAAAAGGGTTCACATTCTTGGTGCACTTAAAATGGTGTGCTTGTCTTTTGTTGGTTGGGAAACTTGAGGGGAATTTCATAGACTGAACATAACAAAACAACAGCTGAAATCTATCCCATGCTTCCATGACATGTAATATGATGATTTAGATGACCAATATAAGTCCTATATTTGAACCTTATCATGAATACAATCCCATTGATAAAGAGATATCACAACTCAAGCCCCTTCATGGGGCACCTTTCAGGTCGGATCATACTTCGATATTTTCTTTCTTTTTCAGTGTGTAATACCAATGTATCGTTTAAATTGTTTGTAATATAACATCTTCAAAGATACCACGAGGGTGGCTACAGAAGCATGAATGAACAATTTTGACATTTTTGGATATTTCAAGCCAATTAAATCTTATTGACAAGACTCATTACTTGAAATAAAGATATATATCTAATTAATTGTATCTCCATAAATATAACAATTGAAGAATGTTAAATGCACAATTATGGCAATCACAATGATGAAATTGTAAATACCAAACTACCACATGAGGAAGCAATAAGCGCTTGACTCACTTGAAGACCAGATTATGGCAGGTTGTGTCACAGGGATAAGCACAATCAATAGCTTTGATAGTTTTTCGATCAAAAAACCAGTCTCCAACAGCAATCGCCACAGGCTGCACAATTAAAAGTGGACTAACCGATTAGGTGATTACTTTCTCAGAACAATAAATCCAAAAGGAGGAGGGGGTTGAAGCTTAGTGAAAAGCAATAAAATCACTTGTCCTAGAGTCAGCAAACTTAACTCTGTAATTAAAAGGCCAAACTGCTGTTTTTTCAATTTTTATTATACAGCCATGAAATAGTTGGCATTTGATGCATTTAGCTTGACCTCACAAAGCAAGCAAGTTTTCTTTATTAAAAATATATTAGCTTTTAAGTGAAGGGTTCTGCTAATAAGTGTTTTAAGGCACTAAGATTCTAGGCAAATTTAAAGTGATATTACAAAATGAACCATTTTATAAGCACGGAAATCCAAATCGGGCATACCATGTCGTTGATAAGCGGAGAGTCATCAGCAAACCATGTATCTTGTCTCTCAGACTGGCAATGAGCAAAACAAGAATTTATGAACAATCCAGTTGGAGAGGACCTTGAGAAGTCTTTCACATCATTTAGCATTTGATTTCTAAAGTCTGATTCAAAGAAGAAGCACAAGGAAAGGAAATTAGATCGTTGTAGATCGATACAAGTTGCGTAATTTACATAAATAGAGATCAAAATCACCTTGGAAGAACTGTATTTGAGATGAGTTACACCTTGCATGATTTGCTTTACAATCATTCCAAGAACCACTTGGATCCGCTGAATGGGGGGCTAGACTTTCTTGCACCTGATGAGGAAACAATTTCAACAGATGTGTAACCTTGTAAGACATAACTAATTACGCAAATCGTTAACAAAAAACTTCAGGAGAACAGTGAAACAGTGTATTAACTAACTAATATTACCTGCCATGCATCATAAGCTGCATTGAGAAGAAACAATGGAGTTTGAACATGCTGGATCAAGTTTTGAGGAAAGAAGCACTGCAAAGAGAGTTTTCATGTTTAAAATATGCAACTCTAGCAATTTCAATTTAGTAAAGGAATGACATCCAAACTAATAAAATTACCGAAGTTGGATCCAGTTGGTTGAGACAACTTTTTGGTAAGTTTTTTTGTACTTCCTACAACATAAAAAAAGGTCGAGAGATAACATATTTATGCAAGTTTTCTGAACCTTATATCATCATGTAAGTAGAAGCACTGAGAAAAGAATTTATCACAAGGTCAAACTCAATGACTTTTAAAATTGAGATTAGATCTAGTAAATCAACAAATATTATATCCAGATTTTTTGAAACTATTCTAGATACTACCTGTAATGTAACTACACCTCCAAACATATTCCTCAGTGTGTGCCCCCCAGACACATCAACTCTACATGACCGAACAAATAACCAATCATATCTATAATTTTTGGTGAGGGTCCGTGCTAGGAGAAATAACATAAAACAATTATATTACTTACGCATCAAGAAAAAATCCTGCATCACTCAAACATTTCACTTTGGTAGATTTTGGAAACATGCTTCCGAATTCATCACAATGTATTATAGATGCCAGACCACCTGCAGAGCATCCAGACAAAAGTGCCTGATATACAGTTTGGTCAATTAGCATCATGCACATTGACAGTTAAAACTAACAACATGAAGAGACATGGGAAACCTGGTTGGCTTTTTGCATTCCTTTGGACATTAATTCCTCGATTGCAGCTAGCCATATTTTCTGTCCTCGAAATTGAAGCTGATTAGCCTGAAAAGAAGTATAAATTAAGAAATCAATAGAACAATAAATTTGAAATTCAGGAATCCCTCAATAATCCATATATAATAAAATCTCTTTCAGTAGAAAAGACATGTATGAGATTGAAAGTAGAGTGCATAGTTTACTTTGAAATTCATAACTCAGTACATAGTTTACTTTAGAGTAATTTTCTATGGAGCTATCATTGTTCAAACATATCTATACTTATATGTACATGAAAGGGGAAGCATTGTATATGTGGTGTCATATTTTACTGACCTCATTTTGACTGTCTCCGGCGAAAGATGCTCCATCACAGTAACGTATTTTAACTCTGTTCCAGTTAAAGAAATCTGTTCACAATAGATATGATGAGAATACAGAGTTAACACACGTTGCACCCTGCATAAGTATAGTGTCTAATTTGACTGAGTAACTAGTATGCATGTGTAGGGTAAAAGAAAAAAACCAGGGTTTTCTTCAGGTTTATTGCTCAATATCCCAGTGAATGGCAGTGTCTTTTCCATGAATTTAAAGGAACCACGCCGAGTCGTCTTCCTAAAAACACAATTTCTGATGGTATTACACCATCCTCCTCCCTTCAACCAAGACAATTAGGCACAACACTTCAAATTACTTGCACATATTGAAATATTGAAACAGAGACGCTATAAGTATATATGTTTTGAATGTACCTCTAAGTGAATGAGCCAACTATTGGCTCCTGATCCGGATCCAGGATGAAAGTGATAGGCAGGCGATGTTCCATCCAAACATACTGCAAATGTAGCACAAGAAAATATAAAGCTTACTAATCAATTTTGAAGCATTTGAGACAGTAATTTCTTTTCACAACAGAGAGAGAGAGAGAGAGAGAGAGAGGAAGCAGTAGGTACCAGCTCCTTTGGCAGCAGCTCCATTGATAACAGTAATGGGAACCATGAGAGGTTGTGGCTGGGAAGGCTGCTTGCTTGAAACTGATGAGAATAAAGCATCGTTTACAAACTCAGATAGCTGAGGCTGATGCTCAGATCCATCAATGACGGAAACTAGAGACACAAAAGCAAGTGCGGCTATCACAAACACATTCATTCTCATCGTTTCTCAGAGCTCAAAAACCTCTCCTTAATCTCAATCTCTTTCTCTCTCCTCTCTCTGTCTTACTTTACTTATAGTGTGCACGCACCATTACTGTTTGATGCCATTATTGATTTATAAATTATAATTATATTTTACGGATATGGTAATATGTTATTGTTGTTTAATAATATTTATTTTTGTGAGAGTGTGATATGATAGGAGATAATGAGAATCTTAACTTGATTTCTTGCCGTTGCGTACGAAATAGAAGCAAACCAGACATGCTCTCTCTCTCTTTCCCTTTCGCCAATGCATTGCATGTCACCAAAAGATTCACCTATAATGCCCTTGTCGGTGCTTTTATTCCTTTTATATATTATAATATTATTAAATATTACTAATTTGGAAACTTTATCATTTTTCAATTTTATTAATTAAATTCGTTTGAAGCAATTCTATTTATCCATTTAAACATGGATTGTGGATATACATACGTGATGAAATATTATAACTTTGTTTGATTATATAGCTCACTGCGCTTAATGCAAGAGTATGTATCACTTTGTTGTTATTGTTTTTAAATAGAATTTAATTATGGAGTGAATTTTTAGTCAATATCAATAAATTTTTTAATTTTAAAATTATTTTATTACTTTAAAGAGTAAAGTATCCCTAATATTTGGAGTAAGTATCAAAGTTGTCCCTAACGTTTGAATTGTCATATTCAAGTCCCTAATGTTTCAAAATTGACTCAATGTTGTCCTGTTGTTAGAAATCTGTTAACGGAATTGACGGCAGAACAAAATTGAGACGATTTTAAAACGTTAGGGACTTAAATAGGACAAACACGTTGGAGACAAAAACGATACATAGAGTAATAAAATTATTTTATTACTTTAAAGAGTAAAGTATCCCTAATATTTGGAGTAAGTATCAAAGTTGTCCCTAACGTTTGAATTGTCATATTCAAGTCCCTAATGTTTCAAAATTGACTCAATGTTGTCCTGTTGTTAGAAATCTGTTAACGGAATTGACGGCAGAACAAAATTGAGACGATTTTGAAACGTTAGGGACTTAAATAGGACAAACACGTTGGAGACAAAAACGATACATAGAAATAAATTTTAATTTTATCCTTCAATAATTATTAATTTTTTATGGTGCATTGTTATTCAATTATTTTTTAATCACATCTAAGTAAATTATACTTAATCCCATTAATTTTATTCTAAATAAATTTATTTTTTTATAATTTTACTCTTAAAAATTTTTACCATCATCAAATATTTGTAGAATGACTAGTACATAAACTTGTGGGGAAAAAATGATACATATACAATAAAGTAATGTGATTCTAGTCATTTTATAAATATTTCATGATGAGTAAAAATCTTTAAGAGTAAAATTATAAAAAAAATAAATTTATTTAGAATCAAAGTAATGTGATTAAGTGTAATTTATTTAAATGTGATTAAAAATAATTGAATAACTATGTACCGTAAAAGATTGATAATAGTGAAGGATAAAATTAAAATTTATTTCTATGTATCATTTTTGTCCCCAACGTTTTTGTCCTATTTAAATTCCTAACGTTTCAAAATCGTCTCAATTTTGTCCCGCCGTCAATTCCGTTAACAGATTCCTAACGGCAGGACAACATTGAGTCAATTTTAAAACGTTAGTGACTTAAATATGTCGATTCAAATGTTAGGGACAACTTTGAGACTTACTCCAAACGTTGGAGACAAAAACAATACATTACTCTACTTTAAATTTTAAATTTGAATATTTACCCATTTTGGTCCTCAAAGAATTTTGGACTAGACACTTTAGCCCCCAACTAAAATTAATTACTCGATTGGTCCCTAACAATTAATTCCGTCAGTCACTTAGGTCTTTGGCTCCGTCAACTCTAAGGAAAGACAAAATAGTCCCTGACAACTCTAACAGGGGACAAAATGATCCTTAACAACTCTAATAGGAGACAAAATGATCTCTAACCCCTTTGTTCTAAAGTGACACTGCTCTTTCTCAGTTTTCATCATATCTTGCATAACCGTAACATTTATACTCTCATTCTTTACTTTCACAGTCTTTTTTTCCATCTTTTCCTTCCTCTTCTTCAACTCCAAGATCAGGCCATTGTGTAACTGCCACGCATGTCGCACCTACCTCAACATGTCATGGACGACACACTTCCTAAATTTTTGTGACTGATACACCCACCTCCTCCGCACCTCACCCACTAGAAGCATCCACTTCCACGTCCTCAATAACAGCATCACCTCCAACCCCGATAATGTCCACCACATCTTCAAGACCAAATTCCACAACTACCCCAAGGGTACACCTTTCTCCACTTTTCAGCAAGTAATATAGATTGTTGGACATTAAGGAATCATGAGAAGATATTCTCCTTCGACATCATATGCAAAATCTCATTTGAAATGGACCTCGAGTGCTTCATTCCTTCTTTCTTGCCGGAGTCCAAGTTGATAGACTGCTTCGACCTCGCATCCAAACTATCAGTACAACGAGCAATGTTGTCGTTGCTGCTCGTATGAAAACTGAAGCGATTACTGAACATTGGTTCGGAGAAGAAGTTGAAGGAAGCAATTGAAATGGTGGACAATGTGGTCATGGAGATGATAGGGCAGAGGAGGAGGGAGATGACGACGATGACGGATCTTAACAAATCAGACTTGATGTCTATATTCATGAGATCCACTGAAGACGACAAGTACTTGAGAAGCATAGTCATTAGTTTCCTGAGTATGAATTAGTTGAGAACAAGTTGAGGATTTTTCTTCTTGTAAACATTGAAGTTGCAGAGTGTGCATTATATAGCTTGAAGTTATAGTGTTAGATTGTTAGTGTTATGCAAAATATGATGGAAATTGAGAGATAACAGTATCGTTTCCGAACATAGGAGGTCAGAAAACAATTTTATTCCCTGTTAGAATTGTCAGAGACTATTTTGTCCTCCGTTAGAGTTGACGGAACAAAAAATCTAAGTGACTGACAAAATTAATTATTAGAGACTAATCAAATAATTAATTTTAATTAGAGTCTAAAGTGTTCGGTCCAAATTTTTTTAAAAATCAAAATAAATAAATATTCTTTAATTTTTTAAAAATAAAAATATAATTTTATAATTAAAATAGCTAATGTTAACTAGTCAAAAATTAATACATATTTTTATTTTTTAGATATTTCAAACAATTGATTTTACTTTAATAATTTTCACATTAGTTTACATTTTTCAATTGCAGCGTCAGTATCAAATCAGCGGGTAGAAGGCACGAGGGTAATGGACTAATGGTCCCTCCCTGGGGAGTTTCTATATCGCATTGTCCACTGATTGAGGATTTGAGTGCTGTTTCTTTTCAACTCAATTTCTAACACAAAATGTTATAAATACATCAAAATTAATTATTATATATTTATGTATAAATATATATTTTTTAATTTATTTTTAAAAGTAAGTAATTATCTTTTATTATAAAAGATTCTGACACTAATAAACTAACAAAACTGACTATGACTAATTTAAATAAATATTGTATCCATAAATAGTTATATTCATTTGACAATTTTAATGAAACGTTAATATATGAATAGTTCCGTTAATTTTTAATTCAACGTGACTATTGGTTAGTAATGTCATTCAAACATTTCTTTCTCTTCGAAGACTCTGGTTCTTCTGCTAATCTTTTTCTTCTCATTGAAAACTCTAAACGTCAATTTGTAAAGATGAAACTAGACAAATTTAAAAAGAAGCCATAGATAATTTTAAAGAAAAAATGCCAAGCGTCCAATGATAAGTTCACCAGCATCGAATGTGAGTTTGAGTGTAGCTGGACACTCACTTGCAAAGAGAAAAAAGGAAAAAAAAGTTATTGGCGGTGCTTTTGCTGTTGAAAAAATATATATTTTATTTCCTACATTAAAAAAAAGCTAACAAAATATTTTAAAAAAATGGTTTAAAAATGTTAGGAGTACTATAAAAATTTGTAATGTTATAATAACTTAGGTAAATACATGTATGTACTCAAATTTTAAATAAAATACTCTACATAGTCAATAATAATTTAGAAATGAAAGAAAATATTTTATTCCATACAAAATAATTAAAAAATATATTTTATTCTATACAAAATAATTTTAAAAAATGGCTTAAAAGATGTTATGAGTACTATAAAAGTTTGTAATATTCTAGTGATTTAGGTAAATACATGATAATTTTTTAATAAAATTATTTAAATTATATGGTGAGATATTACATGATTCGAATTACGTATAGGGAAGTTCGAATTACTCTGATTCAAATTATATGGTAAGCAATTCAAATTCTATACAATACTCTTCTGCCCATTCTTGATAGCTCATGAATATTTTTTAATAAATTTATTTAAATTATACCACAAAAAAATATTTTATTCTATGCAAAATAATTTAAAAAATGGCTTAAAAGATGTTAGAAGTACTATAAAAATTTGTAATGTCCTAATGACTTAGGGCATTAAAGAAATACTCCACATAGTCACTAATAATTTAGAAATTAAAGAAAAAATATTTTTATCATATATTTACCTAAATCACTAGAATATTACAAACTTTTATAGTACTCATAACATCTTTTAAGCCATTTTTTAAAATTATTTTGTATAGAATAAAATATATTTTTTAATTATTTTGTATGGAATAAAATATTTTCTTTCATTTCTAAATTATTATTGACTATGTAGAGTATTTTATTTAAAATTTGAGTACATGCATGTATTTACCTAAGTTATTATAACATTACAAATTTTTATAGTACTCCTAACATTTTTTAAGCCATTTTTTTAAATTGTTTTGCATAGGATAAAATATTTTTTGTAGTATAATTTAAAAAAATTTATTAAAAAAATTTATTAAAAAATATTCATGAACTATTAAAAATGGACGGAAAAGTATTGTATGGAATTCGAATTGATAGCTCATTAATATTTTAAAGAAGTCTCGTAATTAAATATTTTGTTAGCTTTTTTTTAACGTATGAAATAAAAATATATCTTTTTTAATTTTTAAATTATTAATTTTTTTAATAAATTTTTTAATAATTTTTTTTAATAAATTATTAATTTTTTCTCGAATTATGGTTGGTTTAATTCGATCCATCCTGGTTCGAATTACGTTGTCAGCTTTCTCTCTCTATAATTCGAACCACCTTGGTTCGAATTATATGCACTTGAAGTTCGAACCATCTTGATTCGATTTATTAACAACAGTCAACATGTAATTCGAACTGCACTGGTTCGAATTACTAACAAATGCAGTTCGAACCACGTTGGTTCGATTTATATTAATATACGTTCTGGCGCATTACTGAAACCATTTTCAGTTTGGCTTATATACGTAAATTCTAGATGACATTGGCTTATAATGGTTTTTTGCCCTATTTTAAATATTAATTATTAATTATATAATAAAAACGTACAATAATATATTATTTTAATTTTATACTCACTTATATTTAAATTAATTATATTTTTTGATATTCATAATTATTAATATAAATATAATTAAATATATATAAATAAAAAATATCAATATTTTTATTAATTATAATATAATTATTTTTTATAATTATATGATATTTATTAATATTATTTTTCAATAAATACATATAGTATATAACAATATAATAAATATAAACTAATTAGTTAGTTATTAAAATAAAAAATATTTATTTTAATATAAAAATAAAATTAAAAAAATATTATGAAAAATACTAGAATTTTATATACTAATTTAATAATAACCAGATTATAACTTATTGATTATAATTTGTTGAAACTTGATTATTTTTAAAATATTAGTGAATATATATATATATATATATATATATATATATATATATATATATTTAAAAATTTTAATTTTAGATTTTGGACTATTTTATATTTTTTATTTACGTGGAACTGATTCTGCCAGTTTAATAAGTAACTCATCGGTTAAACCAATAACTCAGTAAAATAGTAGCTTGATTAGTTCGATTATCGATTCAGTTCTGACAGCTATGAATATAATCATTCATGGGCACAATGTTTATTTAAATTATTCATAGTCAATTTTGCAGCGTCTAAATTTTTCATGGTCAGAAATGACTATTTACTCTTATTTTTAATGTATATTTTATACTTCAATATATATTTTTATATTAGTAACTAGGTGTACATGTCGCAAATTATTTTTAATATTGGGGTGAAAATGGTGTTTTTTAGGATTATGAATAATAAGGGTGTTATTCTCAAATGTGGAACATTTTTATTTAAAATGTGAAAATCGGGCCCTCCGATTTGTTTGGGAATAAAAATCAGACCATCTGATTTATAAAAAACAAAAAGTCGGACCCTCCGATTTGTAAATTTTTTTTAAAAAAAATCATAACAAACAAATAGTCCGATTTGATATTTAAAAAATTTTAAAATCAAGTTACAAAGTAATTGGTAGGTCCGATTACTGATTCCCATATCAAAATAAAACACATGCACACACCAACAGAATTGAATTGCACACATTTATCTTCCATAATAAAAATTTTTAGCCTGTACATGTAGCATGATTATTTCAGCACACTATATATTAGAGTAAAATATATTTTTTATTCTTAATATTTAAGATTTCTTTTAAAATATCACTAAATTTTGTCTTTAATTTTTAATTTTTTTAAATTATTTCTAAATATTAACTCTATATAAAATATTAAAGACAAAATAAAAATTTTTTAAAAATAATATTTAATACAAATAAAAAATATTAAAAATAAAATTAAATGAAACGAAAATAGTCCTCATTTTTTAGCCACTAACACAATACACACGTAAAAATGGTAAAAGCAAGGAAATACTGGCTGAAGATCATGTTAAGGCCTTTGCGTCTCATATTGTGTCGTGCAAAGATATGCTGCTATCAACACCAGGTATCATGGTGAACGAAGACAATCTTTCCATGGAGGATGTAGAGGACGATTCATCGGTTCTGGAGAATTGTTGGTATCATGAGGAGGAAGAAGTTCTCAAAGGCGATAAACCCTTTGATCCATGTCCTAAAATTTCAGTCTCTAAGAAAGAGTTTGATGAATGGTGCAAACCCTGTCATACGGCTCTTATTGTCAAAGTTCTTGACAAAAGAGTTGGGTTTACGGTTCTTAGAACAACGTCTCAATAGAGATTGGGTGAAAAAAATGTAAGATTAATGTTATTGATATGGATCGTGACTATTTTTTTGTTCATTTTTCAGATGAGGAAGACTACTCTCACGCGCTTTTTGGTGGACCATGGATGATTGCGGGACATTATTTAATCGTTCAGAGGTGGAGACCCTTCTTCCTTGAATCGGAAAATGAGGTTAAGAAGATTGCCACTTGGATAAGGATTCCTAATCTACCCATTGAGTTGTATAATCATAAATTCCTTTGGAGGGTTGGTTCTGTTATTGATAGCCTGCTAAAAATTGACTATGCAACCTCCATTCACTCTCGGGGTAGGTTTGCTAGAATTTGCGTGGAGATTGATCTGTCGAAAAAATTGGTGCCCAGGATATCGGTGCTTGGCAGCATGTTGAATATTGAATACGAAGGCCTTCATTTGATATGTTTTAATTGTGGCAAGTATGGACACAAATCGGAGCTGTGCAATAAGGCGCAGAATGGTGATGAATTCCAAATGGAGAATATTCTGGCCAGTGAACCAGAGGGAGAAGCAACTAATCAGTCATCACCAACGGATAATTCCAATAATCACGCCAACCAAGGAGCGCCTATATCCCAGCAAACAATTCCTAATAATCATGATCCTCCTGAATTCGGACCGTGGATGATAGTAAAACGGCATTATAGAAGGAAATAAGAGAGATTTGCACAAAAAATAAAGTTAATCATAATGGATATGATACCCAACCAAATAAGGAAGAAAATATTGTAGATGTTGATCATGATGTGGGCAGCGGGTCAAGATTCAATGTTCTCTTTGAAAACAATCCCGAAAATACTCTGCCCATTACAGAAGATATAAGGAGTAATAATATAGATAGTGAATTGATGAGCAATGGGCCAATTGAACCCAAAAATCAAAGGAGTAATATAGATAGTGATTTGATGAATGATGGGCCAAATAAATTCCAAGCCCAATTAGAGAAGAGCTTAGTACAGAACCAACCAAAAACTAATGTCTCTCCTTCCATCCAAAAAAGAACCATTAGAAGTAGGGCTGGAAAAAACCCATAGGGAGAAAAAAATCCTCTCTACACAAGGCTGGACCTATTTTGGCTTGAAAGAATTTCAAGCCTAAATTAAAGAATGTTAAGAAAATGATGGAGAAGATCCCTACCTCTTTCGTAAACACGCTGCCCACCACCCAGAACATCAAATCAAATTCAAGAAGTCCTGAACCGGAAGCCTTGGAAGCTGCCATGTTAGGCAATCTTCGAGCTATGCAAAAAAATCAGAAGAAATCATTTGAAACTACAAAGATGGCAAAGGCTATTTTTGAAGATCATGTGGTGAAGAATCAATTTCTTGTCTCTACCTCCAATCAAATCGTGAAAATGGTGGCCACAAAAATGGTTCAAGGAGGAAAGGACCCTCGAAATAAACCATCGGATGATCAATTTGGGGAGCCAAGTGACCAAAGCATTGCAAAAGATCATGTGTCTTGTGATCACGTTGAAGGTGATGTGGTAGTTTTGACCACAGTTTGAAGTGGAAGAAAATTGGTTTTCTACACTAATTGGAGATCTGAAGAGAGAGTATGATGCAAGTTTTCTTATTCTACTTAAAATTCATATAAGTGGTAATAGGGGAGAGGTTGTTAGAGAAAGGATGGGTTATGATGGTTGTTTTATTGAAGAAGCAAGAGGACAGTTAGGGGGTATATGGTGTTTATAGGATTATGATAGCTGGAAAGTAGAAGTTATCCATCACAATACTCAATTTGTACATATGAAGCTTACTGGAAGTCACTCTGTACCTTGGATTCTTACTACAGTTTACAGAAGTCCTCAAAGGATTACTCGGCATGCTTTTTGGGACTCCATTCGGTCCCTGAGGGATGACATTAATCTGCCATGGTGTCTTATTAGGGATTTCAATGCCATTCTTCATAGTCATGAAAGGAAGGGAGGATCCCCTAACCAAAGGCATGGAGCTTGTAATGAGTTCCAATCTGTTGTGTCCGACTGTAGTTTGTTAGATTTGGGGTTCACCGGCTGGCCTTATACCTGGAAGAGGGGTAACTTAGTGGAAAGAATAGACAGAGCTTTATGCAACTTGGATTGGCAATTGATGTTTCCTGAAGCCAAGATCAGACATCTTCCGATGATGAAATCGGATCACTCCTTTCTCTGTCTCCAACTTTACACGGCTTCGGCTCCCAACAGAAGGAGAAGACCGTTCAGGTTTATGGCAGCTTGGTTAACGCATTCTGACTTTGACAATATGCTTAATAATAATTGGAACTTTAGAGATTCTTGGAATAATTGTGTGGAAGATTTCAAAACCGTCCTGAATGATTGGAACCGAAACATCTTTGAAAACATTCAGTTCAGAAAAAATAGGATCTTCCGAAGGCTTCAGGGGATTGTGACGAGCTTAAGCCAGAACAGTAATTGTTTCTTAGAAAATTTGTAATTTGACCTATGGAAAGACTATGAGGAGATTCTAACTCAGAAATAAATTCTTTGGTTCCAGAAATCTAGGAGCAATTGGATTAATTTTGGGGATCGAAACACCAAGTACTTCCACGGTACCACCATGGCTAGAAGAAGAAGAAACAATATTGAGTCTCTCGAAGATGATAATGGGAGTTAGGTCACTGATAGAAGCAGTTTAGAGGTTATGGCGACTTCTTTTTATGCTAAATTGTTTTTAGATGATCTACCTGATATCCTTTTTGTCCTTAATCGAGCTTTTTCCCCCCTTTAAGTGTTGAGAATCTGACTGTTGTTAGTGGTAATGTTACTTCCACTGAGATTAAAGAGTCTATCTTTAGCATGGGTAGTTTAAAGGCTCATGGAAAAGATGGTATACAAGTTGTGTTCTATCAAAATAAGTGGAAAAAAGTTGGTAATGACCTATGCAAATTAGTGAAAGATATTCTTGAGAATCCACAGAATGTCAAAGAAATCAATGAAATTCTTATTACCTTTATTTCAAAAGTGGAGCCAGTTACACGTCTAAAGCAAATGCGTCCTATTAGCCTGTGCAATGTATCTTACAATGTTATTGCTAAGATCCTTGCGCACAGGCTTCGGAAAGTCATGGAGAAACTTGTCAAACTGATTCAGAGCAGTTTTGTTTTGGGGAGACATACTTCAAACAATATCATTATTACTCAAAAGGTTATTCACTCTATGAGAAGCAAGAAAGGGAAAAAGGGTTGGATGGCCATTAAGATTGATTTGGAAAAAGCCTATGATAGGCTCAAATGGTCTTTTGTTAAAGATATCCTAGCAGATATTGGTTTTTCCTCTACTTTCATTAATTTGATTTGCACTTGTATCTCTACGGTAAGGATGAGGGTTCTATAGAATGGGAATGTTCTTGATGAGTTCACTCCCTCAAGAAAAATTTGTCAAGGAGATCTGTTATCCCCTTATATCTTTGTTCTCTGTATGGAGCGCTTGTCCCAACTCATTAGTGCTACTGTTGAACATGGGCATTAGAAGCCGATTAAGCTCAGCAGAAAGGGGCCCGACTTGTCTCACCTATGTTTTGCTGATGATCTGATTTTGTTTGCTGAGGTTGATATGGATTAAGCGGGAGTTTGTAACAGAGTTCTTGAAGCATTCTATAATAGCTCTGGGCAAAAAGTGAGCAACGAGAAGACTTGGGTCTTTTTCTCAAATGATGTGGGAAATAAGTCAAAAGTGAGATTAGTGAAGCCTTGAATTTCTCCAAGACTGATGATCTCGGTAAATACCTTGGGGTGCCTCTCATTCACTCTAAAGTAACCAAGGAGACTTTCAACAACATCATCAACAAGCTAAATATGAGATTGAATAGTTGGAAAGCATCTTCCCTCTCTTTGGCCGGAAGAACCACTTTGGTGAGATCTGTCCTTTCTTCTATTCCTAGTTATACTATGCAAACTACAATTTTACCTTCATCTACTTGTAATTTGATTGATCTAAATGCAGAAATTTTTTTTAGGGAGACACTGAACAATAAAAAAAGATTCATCTGTTAAGTTGGAAGAAAATTAGTGAACTTAAAGGTTCAGTGAGTCTTGGTATTCAGCACGCAAAAAACCTTAATCATGCCTTTATGATGAAAGTTGGATGGGGCTGGTGGAAAAAAAAAGACAATCTTTGGGCTAGAGTGCTGCGCTCAAAATATAAGTTTGGGAATGATATCCTCCTCAATGTCAACAGAAAGAGCAGTGCATCAAACCTTTGGAAGGGGATTTGTTCTGCTTGGAGTGATGTCAAACGGAACACAACATGACGTATAGGCAATGGATCAGAAATAAATTTTTGGGATTACAACTGGGTTCCAAAATTAGGCCGGCTCGACCAATATGCAACGCAGGTAATAAATACTAATGTGTCAAACGTGTCTCTAAATGAATTCCTTTTTGTTTCAGGTGGATGGGATGAAGAAAAATTGAAGGAATGGCTGCCAGAGGAAGCTGTTGGTCGTATCTTTGCTATTACGCCTCCCTCGCCATGGAAAGGAAGCGACTGTATAGCTTGGGAGCCCTCCTCAGATGGCACCTTCAGTTTGAAGACAGCCTACAACTCTTTCAAGGAGGATCCATCGCTGCCAGACCAAGTATTCAAGTTGGCTTGGAATTGGAGAGGGTCGAAAAGGATTTGTGCCTTTCTTTGACTAGTTGTCAATAATGCTATTCTCACCAACGCAGAAAGAAGAAGGAGACATTTAACTACAAACTCAAGTTGCCCAAGATGCCATTGGAATGAAGAGACCATTATATACGTTCTTCCTGACTGTCCTTATGCTAATTTGGTTTGGAAATCTTTATTTTCTAATGATGATGATAGAGACTTCTTCAGGTTAGATCATCGTGATTGGCTTATAAGTAACTTGAAGAAGAAATAGACTTGGCAATGCTTATTTAGAGTTGCTATTTCCTCAATTTGGTTTTATAGGAACAAACTAGTGTTTGAGGGAGTAATAACCCACCCAACCAAAGCTATGATGGCCATTAAAGCCTGTGCGGCTGAGACTCTCAATGCTACAAGAAGAGAGATTGTGCCAAGAAGACCGAATTTCATTGCTAATGGCTTGATTAAATGGTATCCTCCTCCTAAAAATGTCACTAAAATTAATGTAGATGGTTCCTTCTTCTCCTGGAACAACATTGCAGCCTGTGGTGGAATTTTCAGGGATTATTTGGACAGATTTATCAAAGGTTTCTCTTTCAATTCGGGAAGTTGTTCGATCACTCATGCTGAGTTGTGGGGCATCATTAAAGGGATACAAATTGCAATCATCAATGACCTCCATGATGTTATTATTGAAACTGATTCTCAGGTGGCTTTCAATTTCGTTAAAGATGGTGTTCATTCTTTACACCCTTGTGCACCTCTAATAAAAGACATAAGAATTCTTGCCAATCGCATCCAGCACATCAACTGGTCTCACACACTTCGTGAAGCAAACTCTCTGGATGATCTCCTAGCAAAAAAAGGACAAGAGCTCCCCTTTAACTTGCATATCTATGATGTCCCGCCCTTAGATATTTGTTATGCTTTGAGTTTGGATTGTTTTAGAACTTTTAGACTTAGAGGATCCTAGTTGTTTTGTTCTTTTGCCTTTTTTTTTTTTTGGGTCTTTAACCCCATTTTTCATAAAAAAAAAAAACACAATACACACGTTATCTTCCTATCTTATTCTTATGTGCTTGCTCACCACCATTAGTAAGTAATTTATTATACTTGTTATGATTAATATAATTTCTAAGATTATCTTTGCTAATTAAATGGTCTTTGTTAAGTAACCCACTAATTTAAAAATCATCTCTATGATTTTTTATAATCTCTTTAGGTTCGAGATTAGTAAAAATTTGAAAGCCAATAATAGATAAAATGAAAAAAAAGTTCAGTTTATGAAAATTAAGATGCTCGATAAAATTGGTAAATTGGTGCTTATTAAATCAGTGTTGAATAATTTGTTGATATATTACTTGAATTTGTATAAAATGTTAAAGACTGTTGTAGAGAAATTGATTTCCTTACAAAGAAGATTTCTGTGAAGCAAAGAGGACGGTAGAAATGGTATGGCATTGGCTAGATGAGAAGTGGTGCAAGCTCCAAAAAAATAGGTGGTTTGGGGGTTGGGAATGCGGTGATTCATAACACAATACTCTTGTTTAAGTGGTGGTAGTATTTTTCGAAGGAGGAATGTCCGTTATGGAAGAAAATGGTATGCTTTTGTAATAATCTGAACACAAATGAGATGCTATCCAATCAGATACTACCGACTAGAGGCAGTCTGTAGAAGGATATCTGTCACCTACAAATTAAAGAGCAACAAATTAAAGATAAGATTATTTTTGGCTTATTTATGGAGGTAGGTGATGAAAAAAGAATCGATTCTGGAAGGATATGTGACTACAATGTGGATCATTAAAAACTCAATTTTTGAGACTCTTCTCAGTTTCAAACAAAAAAAGATCTATTATAGGGGGAGTGTGGGTTTTAGGATGGGTTAGAGTGGATTTAGAACTTCTAATGAAGGAGAGAGTTATATCAATGGGAATTAGAACCAGTGAATCAACTGCATGTTATGTTAGGGCCTGTTAAACTAGCATATGGTAGAGAGGATAAAATTGTGTAAAAATTTGATAAAGAATGTGTGTATTCTACTAACTCTTTTATGTATGTGTTGCAGACAGAGACGCTCTCGGAAGATGTAACAAGTTATAACTTTACTAAAACTGTTTGGAAGGGTCTAGTTCCACCAAGAGTGGAGTTGTTTGTTTGTCTAAAACGAGCACAACCATTATGTGCTTATTGGATGCGCCACATTTATATAGACCATTAGATTTGATTAGATGAAAATCAAAGGCTAATATGAAAGAAGAGCATTGATGGACTCTAATAAATACAGAATATCCTAGTACATAAATAAATATTTTAAATGACAATACTTTAATACACAATACTTTAAATGGTAACAGAATCTTTTATTCTTAATTAAATAATTAAATTTAAAACATATAAATACAAAAATATGAATATTATTTATTCAATAAGATTAATTATTATGTAAAAAAATTTTATGATATTAAAAAATTTTATTAAAATAAAATTTTAAACTGTAACATAAAAATATAAAATAATTAAAATTTTATTTTATATTACTTGACAAATAATTAGATTATTATATTCAAAATTTATTAATTAACTAATTTTGTTAAAGATATTATTATATAAAATAATTTTTCATCAAAATATTTTGAAAATATAATTTATTTAAAATATTATATATAATACATAAAAATATTAATATTTTTTATTTTTTTAATTTTTTTAGAAAAACGGAATAAAAATAATATAATTCTAAATATATGCCTATCACATTATATATTTACTTATATTAGTAAGACCTAAACTAATCAAACTTACATAATTAAAAATATAAAACATATAAATATAAAAAATAAATATTTTTTATTTATTAAAATTATCATTTAAAGTTTCATATATATAATGTTTAAAATTATATATTTATAATAAGATCATTTTTTATTTTTATTATTTTTATTATTTTCAAGTATTTTTTTATTGTTTTAGTTAAATTTTTTATTCTCTAACTCGACCAAATTTATATATATAGGTGAATTCTACCCAACCCCCTCTAAAACAACATGTAAATTAGTCTCTATGACGTGACATATTTTAATTAGATGTTTAATTTTAATTTGAGTTAATTTAACTTAATGAGAGTTAATATCTTAACTAAAGTAGGACCATTTTATAATTAAATATTTTTTTTAAAATGATTAATTATTTAATTTTTGTAAATATTAAAAAGTGCATTTATATTCTTTTACCAAATCATTATTACCTAAATTCGTTCCATCCTTCTATTAAAAAACACCTTCTCTGTTGACTGAAGTATATTTTCTCTCTTCCACTGTTCCTTCATCAGTCATCACTCAAAGCGCGTTGAAGGCACACTGTAACTCGAAGCAGGACGGAGAGTAAAGATGCAAGTATCATTTGAATATCTGATGCAACAGATCTTGTGTACAATCCAATGATCCATAGCCATTCCAAAGAACGGCTTTGATCTAATTTATATAGTCCAATTTAAATTCTAATAGACGGATGGATCAAATGCATATCTAATTCAAGTATCACTTTAATATATGCAATAATTATCACAATCCTAAATCATAGATTAATGCATCCTGATAATCAAGAATTTATATGTGACACGAAATTATGTGAACTAAAGAGCAAGACAACTACAAAATAGCAGCACGACCAAATACACTCTTTTCAACTAATCGCAGATCCACTACAAATTGAAATCAACACAGAAGAGCAATCAGAGAGAGAAACAACGAGGTTGCAGACAGCAAAGATTCAGTTTTTAGTATTTTATCAAATTATATATTTATTCTTTTAAATGATTTTTTAATTACAAAATAGCTTAATCATAATTGACATAACAACCAATTAAAAAGTGACATGTCATAAAGGATAATTTACATGTTAAAATATAAAGAATAGAGTAGAATTTAATATGTGTGTGTGTGTAAAATTAGTGTACAAATATTATAATATTTCCAAAATACTTTTATTTTTTTTTTGTATTTATATGTTTTATATTTTTAATTATGTAAGCTTGATTAGTTTAGATCTTACTAATATAAGTAAATATGTAATATGATAGGCATGTTTTTAGAATTATATTATTTATTTCTTTTTAAAAAAAATTAAAAAAAAAATACAAAGGTTAATATTTTCATGTATTATATATAATTTTTAGGTTTAATTACTTTGCTGGTCCTATAATTTCACAAAATTTTCAATTAGGTCCCTATACTTTTTTTTTTTCTTTTAATTAGGTCCCTATATCTCATCACACCCTCACACTACGTCCCGTTCCATCTCATCGCGTCAACCATCCACCGTTCAGACCACTCCGCCTCCATAGTGCACCGTCGCCGCCAGAGGGAGCTGTGACGTGAGGACGTGAGGTGTGCGTCCGTTTGCGCGTGACGCCGTTGCCGCTATCTCACGATCCCCGTGCCGTTGTCACTGCTGCCTCGCAATCTTAGAGGACGTCGCCATTGTTGCCTCGCGCTCACCCCACGTTCCGGCCGGCCACCGCCACAACTCCGACCACAAAGGCACCTCCTTTCGCGACGCGCAGCGGCATCCACCCTCCATCATTTGCGTCATGCAGCTTCACGGACCACCAGTTTTGCATACATCGCGGCACAGAGGCACCTCCTTCCGGGACGGGGCCATCCACCCTCCATCAATCACGTCGCACAGCCTCATGGACCACTGCTGCTCCCTCCATCTCGCGCGCATGCAAGCCGGACGCCATGCAGACCCTCCCTCCTCCGTCGTCCTCTTTTTCTTGTGATTTTGAATTTTTTCGTTGTGATTTGGATATTTCTTTTGAATTAAGTAGTTCTTTCTATACGAATAACTTTCACTTTTTTCAATGCTATCTTTGTTTTGGTGACTTTTTATTGTACATAGATATTTTTTAGTATAAATTTTTGCGGATGTTTTTTTTAAGTTTGATGGATGTTTCTTTTTAGTGCAGCCAGACACTTTCTTGATTTGTTGTATGTGTCGGATACATTTCAGACACGACATATGTCGACACTCGTCCGACACTTGTATCTTTTGTGTCTAACCGTGTCTTAATAAAAAATAAAAAATTCTTCTCCAGACACGCTTGGACACACCTAAATATCATTACGTATCAGTCTTATTCTTAACATGTATTATTAAAATAAATTTAAAAATAGTATATATTATTAATTATTAAAATAAAATGTATTTTAAATACTTTATATAACTAAAAAAATATTAAAAATAATTTAAAAGTTAATTTATATATTAATACCAATAAAATACTAAAATATCACTACAATTTATCTAAAAAATATTTTATATTTTATATATATAATGTGTCTCTGTATTTTATAAGAATTTTAAATTTATATGCTCTACATATCCCATATTGTGTCGTATTTCATACCTGGGTCAATGTCTATACATCATAGATTGCAGCTCTGCGTGACAGGAGAGTCAGGAGAAGTGAAAATAGGGTAATAGAAAAAGTGAAAAGTATAATTGGGGATAAAGATGAGTAATTAGGTTTTTTTCCATTATTCACACACCTCCGTTATCTACCTATCAAAATTGTTTGAAAAAGATGGCCCCAGTTGATATGGGCTTGGCCTTCGTATGTTATTTCACAAACTTCCTTACCATACCATATTTTCTCCCATGGTCGTCGGATACTCGGATTATAAAAATTGCTTAAACACAATCAACTTTTAGACTCTTGATTTCATACTTTTATATCCTCTAAAATACACACATTTATATCTTAAAATGCGACTTGATAGATAGGAAATACCCAACAAGGCACTAGTAAACTATAATAGATTTGTCTTTTGACTAGAAAAAAGTTTGTTTATTTGTCATTTGCACCCAAGTCTTCACCACCTCATCTCTAGATTAAGCCTCCGTTTCAATGTGCCTCTAAAATTCCAAAGTAAAGAGCTAACCTTATTCAATTGACAAATTTATAAATCATTATGGGTTTACCATTTTCCCATTATAATCTCTCTTTTTTTTTTTCACCTAAACCACACATGCCAACATGCATTGGAGTAATAATTAAAATACCACTAAAAGGCACCTCCTAAGTCCTAATTAGTGGGTGGAATTTTAATCATAATGCTGGAAATCAAGCAAATGTCAAAGATAATGACCACATAACCACTTTAAAAGTTTGCAATGAACCAACTTGCACATTCACATTAGTAATACACATTTATAAATTGCTTCTGTGAGCCACTAACATGTTCCTATGTCACAGGTGCTACACTCAGAACACTCTAGTACACATTATTGTTTCCTTTCTTTTTTTTTTTCTTTTTTTTCTTTTCCCGCTGGATTTGGATCTTCTCATGCTATTGTCTTTTCATGTTGTTAGTATGTTTCAATCCTTGACATTGGTTAAAACATAGAGAAGGATAATTTCTCAAGAAAAAGACAATACTATCTCCTCTATAAGAATTTGGCTCTGATCTACTAATACAAAACAAGAGTGTTGTCTCTCTGGTCTTAATGGCATCCGATTCAGTAGTGACAATGATAATTCAAACACACAAACATGATTCATAAGATTGGGAAGAAAATAATTTGTACTGACTACTGTAAGTCGGAAAAATGTGCCGGAATTCCTCACAAGAATCAACCGTCTAAAGGAAGCTCACCGCAGTTAACAATTCTGCAAGGCTTCCGAGGGATATCCATTCTGCTTGTCTCTTGGGATTCAAGTGTCTTCACAACATCCATTCCATCAATGACGTGTCCAAAAACCACGTGACGATTGTCTAGCCAAGGAGTCTGCATCAATCATGAAATTACTGAATATATCAACTTGAACTGGAAAATAATTATATATGAAGAAATATGTTCCAGATTGATATTATTAGAACCTAAACAGATTCGAAAGTTTAGAAAAGCTTTTGTTATGAAAGCTTATACTGCGAAACAAGGGAAGACCGGCATGTATCTGTTTCATTCACTATCAAACTATAGATACTGATGTTATGCTTATCACTATTTTGGTTCTTTTACTTTCATTGAAGTTAACAGATTAGTAATTTGCTAAAATAAGGAGGACAGTGTATGTCTCTCACCTTTACCGTGCAGATAAAAAATTGACTACTATTGGTGTTAGGACCAGCATTTGCCATGCTCAAAACCCCAGGACCAACATGCTTCACTGCAAAATATGTTGAAAGGAGAATCTCCATAAGGTTAACTAAAATTGGAAAAAGGTTAAATCTAAACTTGAAGTACCAATCACTATAAAAAAACTGAAACTAAGTGCAACAAAGACATACAGGCAAAACTCTCATCTTTAAAACTGGGACCATAGATGCTAATTCCACCAGTTCCCTGAAGCCAATAAAAAGCACATTGAGACATTGTTGCATCTCAGTGATGCTATCCATGGCAATGTAAAAGTAAATGCATTCATCATCATAAATATATGCAGGCATAGAAACAAATATAACAGCGCTCACATCTCCTTCAGTAAAGTCCCCTCCTTGAATCATGAATTCTTTGATTATACGATGGAAGGAGCATCCTTTGTAGCCATATCCTTTCTCTCCTGCAAAAAGATTATTATTCAAGTAGATTTATCTATCGATTAAACTACAACAAAAATGGTGCTGCAGAAAAACTTGATTGCTTGCCTGTGCACAAAGCACGAAAGTTCTCAACTGTTTTAGGAGCGATCTCTCCAAATAGGCCCAAAACAATCCTGCCGACAGGTTCACCCCCAACTTCTACATCAAAGTAGCACTTGTTTGTCACTTTGGCTTGCAGCTCTACAACCTACAAGTAACAGAATTGGGTGAGATAATAAGCAAAATGGAAACATGCTATTGGGGATTGACAGCATATAAATATGATTCTAACAAGGAAACGAAACAATCAACAACAGAAACAATAAATGATTCTACAATTAAGAATTGGTCTAAATTTCAGGAATAAGTTGTTCCTAGGATTAACTAATTTATTACCAAGTATATAGTTCACCTTTCTCCTACTGCCCAGTTAGGCAAAAAATAAGCAGAAATAAAAAGTTTGAGATCCCCCCATTAGGTGTTATCTTTCAAACCACAAGTTTTAAATGAGGTACTCACATTGTTTTCTGTAGCATTGACACAGACCATGGTCCTATATCTGATCGATTTTGGATCGGATTGTTGCAAAACAGAAAACCTTAGGGCATAATGTGATCTTGATGCCAATGCTTTGCTATGACCAAGCTGTAATCCGCTACTGCTACCTACCATACTAGGCCTAAGAACCTTAGCCACATCTTGGCTATAATTACCCTGGAAAGCAAACAAACAAAGAAATAAACTTTTACCATTATTTAATGTAAACAAAGTCACAAACGGTTGCCATGCTTCATGCTTGGAACCCGAACATCTCATATGATCATAAAGGCATATACTTAATCACTCACTACCATTTTGTGCACTCAATTCTTTTAAGGGGAAAAATAATCCCTTTCAGACATCATATTGAATAGAAGCTATGTGGGTGGTTCCAAAGGCAATAAAAATTTGATTTTTAGTAGTGTACCTGATATCATAGCACCTGTCCCTCAAGTTAAGCCACGATTTTTAACAAAACTTGCAGTTCAGAAGTGAAAGAACATTTTAGAGTTGAAAAACTGGGGAAGTTTGCAGAGATTAAAAAAAGGAGCGAAAGTAAGTAAGAAAGTAAACCTGGATATGGCGAAACCATGGAAGACGGTTGTGGGTATGGGTCAACTGCATTGAAAATAAAGAAGCCATAGCTTAACACAGTCGATGGAGCAGAAAAAAAAGAAAGAGCTTTCTGTGGGGGAAATGGCGAAGGTGTTAGCCTTTCACAACGTTCATCGAATCGTAACATATATGGATTAAGGGTATGGGAATTCTCAAAAGTAATTTTTTTGAATTTTTGACTTATGAAATGTGGTAGTATTAATGTTTGGTGTAATCTTTTAAATTAAATTGTAGTTTTCTAAAAAATTATTTAGTAATTTATAAAAAAATTAAAAAAAATAATTTTTTCATAATACTATTATTTTTTATCACATTTTTATAAAATAAATACTTTTAAAATAAAAAATTTAAATACAAAATAACTTATTTAAAAGTTATTTTTAATATAGTCATTTATTATTTAAGTTATTTTTTCAAAAGTAACTTAATTAAGTTGTTTTTTCAAACTGGACCTAAGCCCATTAAATTAAAACTTATTACACGACAAGGAATTTGATTAAGTCTTCGGTAAGAAAATATATTTTTTAAATTTTTTAAAAATTGTTAAATATTTTTTATTTAATTTTAATTATAAATTAATTTTTTATATATTATTTAATTATAAAATTTATTAGCTATTTGGCCAAAAAAAAACTTTTAAGATTTAACAATTATATAAAATAAGAGTATAAAATTTTTTTGATGATAATGATAATGATGGTGATATTGATGTGAAGATGAGTGTTTATTCATTGTAGATGAAAATTTACGATGATGTTTGACAGATCTAGTTAGTAGCCATATTTTTTTTATCATAATTTTAAAGTTTTTAGTTGAAATAATTAGTTTTGTTCATATCCTGTCCCAATGATAAGGTCCAGGTCCAAACGAAAGGCCCAATCCAAAGGATTGAGCCTCGCCCTACACCGACCTTCGCCCCACGAAGTCGGTCCCAACCACGACTTGCTCTAAAGAAGTCGGGACGAAGATTAGCTGGCAGATAAACACCCATTTAAATGAGTAACTGCCCCTAAAATCTCTCTACCCACTTCCTGGAGCCATATTTCAACCTCCCTAAGATAAAGGGACGGTTACTCCCCATAAATAACGGAACTACACCAACGGTGGTTATGGGTTCACCACTATAAATACACTGACACTTCTTAGGTATCTCAAAAGCACAATACTCTTTAGACCTGTTTTGCTCCCTTTGCTGACTTTGGCATCGGAGTGTCTTTGCAGGTACCACCCCCCATTCTTTCATACCGAAGTCGGACGGGGGCCTTGGATCTTCAATCCGCTTGGATACTTCCTCATTCCGACGATTGGGCCAGCCAAACTAATCCAACCCAATAATCTCCGGTTACCCACCGTAACATTGGCGCCGTTGCCGGGGACCCGAGAGATCAACTAGTAATGGCGGATGTATCCCCTGAGGATGATCATGTGGCGTCGGATTCCGAACAAGAGAATCTGGATACCGGAAACAACGACGCAGACCTGACCCTCCACCAGGAGACCAACGACCAACACAGGGAAGGAACCTCCGGATTTAAAAATCCGAAGACAAATTTCTCGGAGGGGCGTGAATCAGAAAAGGACGGACCACCCCACGCAACTGAACTGATGGGCTAGTTCATGTCCACCAAAGTCGCTTGGAACAGCTGAAACAGGAATGGGAGTGACAAAAGGAGATAGAAAAGCACCTAAGAGAGGAGATGGATCGACGAAAAGAGTTAGAGAAAAAACTCTTAAAGTTAGAATCCTCCCTCAGAGATCGGAATTCCCGTGACGATCGAGAAGAATCGCCCCCAGGAGGGGAGGACCCTTTTAGTGAGGACATAATGAGGGCAAAAGTTCCAAGAAACTTTAAAAGCCCCGATATGGACCTCTATGACGGAACCACAGATCCGAAGCATCATTTAAGCAACTTTAAAAGTCGGATGTATCTGGCTGATGCTTCTGACGCGACGCGCTGCAAAGCTTTCCCGACCACCTTATTGAAAGCAGCGATGAAGTGGTTTGATAGCCTCCCTCCAAGGTCGGTCACCAGCTTCAAGGACCTCTCGAGGAAGTTTCTAATGAGGTTCTCCATCCAGAAAGATAAAGTAAAACATGCACCGAGCCTCCTGGGAATAAAGCAGGAGGTCGGAGAACCTCTACGAGATTATATGGAAAGGTTCAACAAAGTATGCTTAGAGATTCAAGACCTGCCCACCGAGGCAGTCATAATGGAGCTGGTAAATGGACTTAGAGAAGGTTCCTTCTCATAGTCCATATCAAAAAGGCACCCCACCTCCCTAAGTGATGTACAAGAAAGAGCTGAAAAGTACATCAACATGGAGGAAAATGCCAGGCTGAGAGAGCCGAGTTGGCGACCTGGGCACCTTCCCTCAATAAAAGAGAGAGAAAGGGAGCCCAAGAAGAAAGAAGACCTCGGTCTCGACAGACCCAGGAAATATCACTCTTATACTCCTCTAAAGGTTTCTATAGTGGATGTATACAGAGAAATTTGCAATATTGAAAGGCTGCCACCTCCCAGGCCCATTAAAAACAAAAAAGGGGTAGTCGCAGCGACTACTGTGAGTACCATAAAATATATGGTCACTCAACAAATGATTGTTACGACCTTAAAAATGTGATAGAAAAGTTGGCCAGAGAAGGCCGACTTGACAGATATCTCATAGAAAGGTCGGATAATCATGGGAAGAGAAAGCGAGACGATGCGGATAGAAGAGACCCACCACCGCAGACTCCGGAGAGACATATACATATGATCTCAGGCGGGTTCGCGGGAGGGGGACTCACCAAGTCCTCTCGCAAAAGACACCTCAAGCGAGTCTACCAGGTCGGAAGCGAGTCACCCGACCTTCCTACCATCTCATTCACAAAGGAGGATGGGCAAGGAGTAATCCCTGGACACGATGATCCAGTGGTGATAACTATGATCCTAGCTAACGCCCATCTCCACAGAACCCTAGTGGATCAAGGAAGCTCGGCGGATATCCTTTTCAAGCCCGCGTTTGACAAACTAGGGTTGGATGAAAAGGAGTTAAGAGCCTACCCCGACACCTTGTACGGGCTAGGCGACACACCAATAAAACCACTAGGATTTCTACCCCTCCACACTACCTTCGGAAAGGGGAAAAAATCCAAAACTCTGAGCATAGACTTCATAGTCATCGACGTGGGGTCAGCGTACAATGCCCTAATCGGCACAGCTACCCTGAATCGACTCGGAGCGGTGGTGTCTACCCCCCATCTTTGCATGAAATTTTTGACACCTGCGGGAATAGCAACAGTGCGGGGAGACCAGAAGTTGGCAAGAAAGTGCTACAATGAAAGCCTGAACCTGAGGGAAAAAGGCAAAGAGGTTCACACCATAGAGCTCGGTGGTGCAAGGGCCAAAGAAGAGCTATGACCACAATCAGGAGGAAAAACCGAAGAAATACAGGTCGGCGAAGAGGAAGGGAAGAATACCAACATAGGAGCCAACCTAGGGGAAACCCTGAAGCAAGGGTTGACTAAGCTCCTAAGAGATAATTCTGACCTCTTCGCCTGGAAAGCTTCCGACATGCCCGGGATAGACCCCGAGCTCATGTCCCACAAGCTCTCGGTACATCCGGGATCCCGACCTGTACAACAGAGAAGGCGCAAGATCGGCCCGGAACGAGCCCTAGTGGTGGAAGAGCAAGTACAAGCACTCCTAAAAGCCGGCTTCATTAGAGAAGTTAAATATCCAACATGGCTAACAAATGTAGTGCTAGTCAAGAAGCAAAACGGCAAATGGAGGATGTGTGTTGACTACACCGACTTAAATAAGGCATGTCCCAAAGACTCTTATCCACTCCCGAGTATTGATACCCTAGTAGATTCTAGCTCGGGATATCAATACTTGTCGTTCATGGATGCCTACTCGGGATACAACCAAATCCCAATGTATGAGCCAGACCAGAAGAAAACATCATTCATCACGCCCAGAGCAAATTTTTGCTACGTGGTCATGCCATTTGGATTTAAAAATGCAGGGGCCACATACCAAAGGCTGATGAACAAGGTGTTTGCTTCCCACCTTGGGAGCTTAATGGAAGTCCATGTAGACGACATGCTGGTAAAAACCAAGGAAGAAGCCGACCTCTTCGCAGACCTCTCGCAAGTATTCGACACCATAAGGTTACACGGGATGAGGCTAAATCCCGCAAAGTGTACCTTCGCGGTGGAGGCCGGAAAATTCCTAGGATTTATGCTAACACAGAGAGGGATTGAAGCAAATCCCGATAAGTGTAAAGCTATCCTGGAAATGAAGAGCCCAACTTGCTTAAGAGAGGTTCAGCAACTGAATGGCCGACTTGCAGCCCTCTTCAGATTTTTGGCAGGATCGGCACTAAAATCCCTTCCACTATTTTCTTTATTAAGAAAGGGATGCCAGTTCGAATGGACTCCAGAATGCGAAGGAGCGTTCCAGGAGTTCAAAAGGTTCTTGAGCCAACCACCAATACTAACTCGACCTCTAGTCGGGGAGGACCTCGTCCTTTACTTGTCCGTAGCAGACAAAGCTGTCGCATCAGCCCTGATAAGGGAGGACGAGGTCGGACAGCATCCAGTTTACTTCATCAGCAAAGTTCTACAGGGCCCCGAGCTAAGGTACCACAAACTGGAAAAGTTTGCCTACTCCTTAGTAATAGCCTCACGAAGTCTACGACCTTACTTTCAAGCACATACAATAAAAGTCTGGACGAACCAACCCATGAAGCAAATCCTCCAAAAGACGGATGTTGCAGGGAGAATGGTTCAATGGGCAATAGAGCTCTCCGAGTTTGACTTGAAGTATGAAACTCGGACAGCAATCAAAGCCCAATGCCTCACCGACTTCATAGCAGAATACGCGGGAGATCAAGAGGAAAAGCCAACTACATGGGAACTTTATGTAGATGGATCCTCAAACAAGACAGGAAGCGGTGCAGGCATAATACTGGCCGACGAAAGGGGAACTCAAATAGAGGTATCCCTCAAATTTGAATTCCCAGCTTCAAATAATCAGGCAGAATATGAAGCCCTGATTGCAGGATTGAAGCTGGCCGAAGAAGTCGGTACAACAAAAGTGATGATATACAGTGACTCTCAGGTGGTGACCTCCTAGATAAATGGAGAGTATCAGGCCAAAGACCCAAACATGAAGAGATACTTGGAAAAAACTCTGGAATATCTAGGGCGCTTTGCGGAGACCGAGGTTAGGCATATAACTCGGGATCTCAATAGTAGAGCAGATGCCCTCTCCAAGTTAGCAAGTACAAAACCAGGAGGGAATAATAGAAGCCTGATCCAGGAAACTCTCCAAGAACCCTCTGTGGTAAAAACAGAGGACAAACAAGATGTCCTCGAGGTATCCGGGCTAAATCTCGGATGGATGAATCCTCTGGTCGAATACCTAAAATTCGACATCCTCCCCAAAGAGGAAAAAGAGGCCAAGAAAATCCGGAGGGAAGCACAATATTACACTTTGGTGAAAAATATACTTTATAAAAGGGGAATATCAACACCATTGTTGAAGTGCGTACCGACCTCAAGGACCACTGAAGTGCTAGAGGAAGTTCATAATGGGATCTGCGGAAGCCATCTCGGAGCCAGGTCACTAGCCAGAAAAGTAATCCGAGTTGGATTCTACTGGCCGACTGATGAGTGGATAATTTATACGCTTTTTGGCATTGTTTTTAGTATGTTTTTAGTAGAATCTAATTACTTTTAGGGATGTTTTCATTAGTTTTTATGCTAAATTCACATTTCTGGACTTTACTATGAGTTTGTGTATTTTTCTGTGATTTCAGGTATTTTCTGACTGAAATTGAGGGACTTGAGCAAAAATCAGATTCAGAGGTAGAAGAAGGACTGCTGATGCTGTTGGATTCTGACCTCCCTGCACTCAAAGTGGATTTTCTGGAGCTACAGAACTCAAAATGGTGCGCTTCCAATTGCGTTGGAAAGTAGACATCCAGGGCTTTCCAGAAATGTATAATAGTCCATACTTTGAACGAGTTTAGATGACGTAAAAGGGCGTTGAACGCCAGTTCTACGCTGCTGTCTGGAGTTAAACGCCAGAAACAAGTCACAAACCAGAGTTGAACGCCAGAAATACGTTACAACCTGGCGTTCAACTCCAGAAAGAGCCTCTGCACGTGTAACATTCAAGATCAGCCCAAGCACACACCAAGTGGGCCCCGGAAGTAGATTTATGCATCAATTACTTACTTCTGTAAACCCTAGTAGCTAGTTTATTATAAATAGGACTTTTTACTATTGTATTAGACATCTTTGGATGCCTGGTCCTTAGATCAGAGGGGCTGGCCATTCGGCCATGCCTGGACCTTTCACCTATATATTTTCAACGATAGAGTTTCTACACTCCATAGATTAAGGTGTGGAGCTCTGCTGTTCCTCAAGAATTAATGCAAAGTACTACTGTTTTTCTATTCAATTCAACTTATTCCGCTTCTAAGATATTCATTCGTACTTCAACCTGAATGTGATGAACGTGACAATCATCATCATTTCCTATGAATGCGTGCCTGACAACCACTTCCGTTCTACCTTAGATTGAATGAGTATCTCTTGGATCTCTTAATCAGACTCTTCGTGGTGTAAGCTAGACTGATGGCGGCATTCATGAGAATTCGGAAAGTCTAAACTTTGTCTGTGGTATTCCGAGTAGGATTCAGGGATTGAATGACTGTGACGAGCTTCAAACTCGCGAGTGCTGGGCGTAGTGACAGACGCAAAAGGAGGGTGAATCCTATTCCAGTATGATCGAGAACCTCAGATGATTAGCCGTGCTGTGACAGAGCATTTGGACCATTTTCACAAGAGGATGGGATGTAGCCATTGACAACGGTGATGCCCTTACATAAAGCCAGCCATGGAAAGGAGTAAGATTGATTGGATGAAGACAGCAGGAAAGCAAAGGTTCAGAGGAACGAATGCATCTCTATACGCTTATCTGAAATTCTAACCAATGAATTACATAAGTATTTCTATCCTTATTTTATGTTTACTTCTTATTTAATTTTCGAAAACTCCATAACCTTTTGATATCCGCCTGACTGAGATTTACAAGGTGACCATAGCTTGCTTCATACCAACAATCTCCGTGGGATCGACCCTTACTCGCGTAAGGTTTATTATTTGGACGACCTAGTGCACTTGCTGGTTAGTTGTGCGAAGTTGTGATAAAAAGTTGAGATTACAATTGAGCGTACCATGTTGATGGCGCCATTGATGATCACAATTTCATGCACCAAGTTTTTGGCGCCGTTGCCGGGGATTGTTCGAGTTTGGACAACTGACGGTTCATCTTGTTGCTCAGATTAGATAATTTTCTTTTTGTTTTCTTTTCAAAAATTTTTCAAAAATCTTTCAAAAAAAAAATTTCTCCTTTGTTTTCGAAAAAAAAAATTTTAAAATAAAAATGTTTTCAAAAATATATTTTTCTTCAGAATTTTTAAGAATGAATTCTAGAGTTTCATGAAGCATGTTGAAGCATGCTGGCTATAAAACCATGTCTAAATTCTTTTGGACAGAGGTTTTGGCTTAAAATTGAATGAATTACTCCCATATTCATGCTAAAGCTTGACTGGCTATTAAGCCATGTCTAACCCTCAGATTGGAGCTTTAGACTAAAGAGCATAAGATTCCTGGAATTCATATTAAAAATTTTGGAATCCTTATTTTTCTTTTTCAAAATGATTTTCGAAAAAAATTAAAGGAAAATACAAAAAAAATCATAAAATCATAAAAATAAAAAATATTTCATGTTTCTTGTTTGAGTCTTGAGTCAAGTTGAAAGTTTGGTGTCAATTGCATATTCATCTTGCATGTTTCGAAAAATTCATGCATTCATAGTGTTCTTCATGATCTTCAAGTTGTTCTTGGTAAGTCTTCTTGTTTGATCTTGATGTTTTCTTGTTTTGCATCTTTTCTTGTTTTTCATGTGCATTTTTGCATTCATAGTGTCTAAACATGAAAGATTTCTAAGTTTGGTGTCTTGCATGTTTTCTTTGCATATAAAAATTTTCAAAAATAAGTCTTGATGTTCATCATGACATTCAAAGTGTTCTTGGTGTTCATCTTGACATTCATAGTGTTCTTGCATGCATTCATTGTTTTGATGCAAAAAGAAAAGAGAAAAACATGAAAATGATGTTTTAATTTTTTCTCTCTCATCATTAAAAATTCAAAAATAAAAAAAAATATCTTTCCCTCTTTTCTCTCATAAATTCGAAAATTTGAGTTGACTTTTTCAAAAATTTTTAAAATCTAGTTGTTTCTTATGAGTCAAATCAATTTTTCAATTTAAAAATCTTATCTTTTTCAAAATCTTTTTCAAAAATCATATCTTTTTCACTCTTCTTAGTTATTTTCGAAAATTTTAAAAATATTTTTCAAAAATATTTTTCTTATCTTTATCTCCTAATTTTCGAAAATAACATCATCAATTAATGTTTTAATTCAAAAATTTCAAGTTTGTTACTTACTTGTTAAGAAAGATTCAAACTTTAAGTTCTAGAATCATATCTTGTGATTTCTTGTGAATCAAGTCATTAATTGTGATTTTAAAAAATCAAATCTTTTTCAAAACTAATTTCAATCATATATTTTCAAAAATATCTTCTTATCTTTTCAAAATTGGTTTTCAAATTTGTTTCAACTAACCAACTAACTTTTTGTTTGTTTCTTATCTTTTTCAAAACTACCTAACTAATCCTCTCTCTCTAATTTTCGAAAATATCTTCCTTCTTTTTCAAAAATTCTTTTTAATTAAATAATTATTTTAATTTTTGATTTTAATTTTCGAAAATTACTAACCTTTTTCAAAAACTATTTTCGAAAATCACTAACCCTTTTTCAAAAATAATTTTCGAAAATCCTTCTCCCTCATCTCCTTCTAATTATTTATTCATCTACTAACACTTCTCTTCATCTCACATCACTGCTCCTATCCTTACCTTTGTGTTTGGATTCTTCATTCTTCTTCACCCCTATTCCTTTTCTTCTTCTACTAACAATAAGGAACCTCTTTACTGTGACATAGAGGATTCCTCTTCTTTTCTTGTTCTCTTCTCTTTCTTATGAGCAGGAACAAGGAAAAAGGCATTCTTGTTGAAGCTGATCCAGAACCTGAAAGGACTCTGAAGAGGAAACTAAGAGAAGCTAAATTACAACAATCCAGAGACAACCTTATTGAAAATTTCGAACAAGTAAAGGAGATGGCAGCCGAACCCAACAACAATAATGCAAGGAGAATGCTTGGTGACCTTACTGCACCAAATTCCAATTTACATGGAAGAAGCATCTCCATTCCTGCCATTGGAGCAAACAACTTTGAGCTGAAACCTCAATTAGTTTCTCTGATGCAGCAGAATTGCAAGTTTCATGGACTTCCATATGAAGATCCTTTTCAGTTCTTAACTGAATTCTTGCAGATATGTGATACTGTTAAGACTAATGGAGTAGATCCTGAAGTCTACAGGATCATGCTTTTCCCTTTTGCTGTAAGAGACAGAGCTAGAGTGTGGTTGGACTCTCAACCCAGAGATAGCCTGAACTCTTGGGATAAGCTGGTCACGGCTTTCTTAGCCAAATTCTTTCCTCCTCAAAAGCTGAGCAAGCTTAGAGTGGATGTTCAGACCTTCAGACAGAAGGAAGGTGAATCCCTCTATGAAGCTTGGGAGAGATACAAGCAACTGACCAAAAAGTGTCCTTCTGACATGCTTTCAGAATGGACCATCCTGGATATATTCTATGATGGTCTTTCTGAACTAGCTAAGATGTCATTGGATACTTCTGCAGGTGGATCCATTCACCTAAAGAAAATGCCTGCAGAAGCTCAAGAACTCATTGACATGGTTGCTAATAACCAGTTCATGTACACTTCTGAGAGGAATCCTATGAGTAATGGGACACCTATGAAGAAGGGAGTTCTTGAAATTGATACTCTGAATGCCATATTAGCTCAGAACAAAATATTGACTCAGCAAGTCAATATGATTTCTCAGAGTCTGAATGGAATGCAAGCTGCATCCAACAGTACTCAAGAGGCATCTTCTGAAGAAGAAGCTTATGATCCTGAAAACCCTGCAATAGCAGAGGTAAATTATATGGGTGAACCTTATGGAAACACCTATAACCCATCATGGAGAAATCATCCAAATTTCTCATGGAAGGATCAAAAGCCTCAACAAGGCTTTAATAATGGTGGAAGAAACAGGTTTAACAATAGTAAACCTTTTCCATCATCCACTCAGCAACAAACAGAGAACTCTGAACAAAATACCTCTAATTTAGCAAACTTAGTCTCTGATCTATCTAAGGCCACTGTGAGTTTCATGAATGAAACAAGGTCATCCATTAGAAATTTGGAGGCACAAGTGGGCCAGCTGAGTAAAAGGATCACTGAAATCCCTCCTAGTACTCTCCCAAGCAATACAGAAGAAAATCCAAAAGGAGAGTGCAAGGCCATTGAATTAATCACCATGGCCGAACCTGTGAAGAAAGGAGAGGACGTGAATCCCAAGGAGGAAGACCTCCTGGGACGTCCAGTGATCAATAAGGAGTTTCCCTCTGAGGAACCAAAGGAATCTGAGACTCATCTAGAGACCATAGAAATTCCATTGACCTCCTTATGCCATTCATGAGCTCTGATGAGTATTCCTCTTCTGAAAAGAATGAGGATGTTACTGAAGAGCAAGCTGCCAAGTTTTTTGGTGCAATCATGAAGCTGAATGCCAAATTATTTGGTATTGAAACTTGGGAAGATGAACATCCCTTGTTCACCAATGAACTAAGTGATCTGGATCAACTGACATTGCCTCAGAAGAAATAGGATCCTGGAAAATTCGTAATACCTTGTACCATAGGCAACGTAATCTTTGAAAAGGCTCTGTGTGACCTTGGTTCAGGGATAAACCTCATGCCCCTCTCCATAATAGAGAAACTGGGAATCTATGGGGTGCAAGCCACTAAAATCTCATTAGAGATGGCAGACAATTCAAGAAAATAGGCTTATGGACAAGTAGAGGACGTGTTAGTAAAGGTTGAAGGCCTTTACATCCCTGCTGATTTCATAGTCCTAGATACTGGGAAGGATGAGGATGAATTCATCATCCTTGGAAGACCCTTCCTAGCCACAGCAAGAGCTGTGATTGATGTGGATAGAGGAGAATTGATCCTTCAATTAAATGAGGACAACCTTGTGTTTAAAACTCAAGGATCTCTCTCTGTACCCATGGAGAGGAAGCATAAAAAGCTTCTCTCACTGCAGAGTCAACCAAAACCCCCACAGTCAAACTCTAAGTTTGGTGTTGGGAGGCCACAACCAAATTCTAAGTTTGGTGTTGAACTCCTATATCCAAACTCTAAGTTTGGTGTTGGGAAGTCTCAACAATGCTATGAACATCTGTGAGGCTCCATGAGAGCCCACTGTCAAGCTATTGACATTAAAGAAGCGCTTGTTGGGAGGCAACTCAATTTTTATTTATCTAATTTTATTTTCATGGTTTTTCATGTTTTATTAGGTTCATGATCATGTGGAGTCACAAAATAAATATAAAAATTGAAAACGGAATCAAAAACAGCAGAAGAAAAATCACACCCTGGAGGAGGATCTCACTGGCGTTTAAACGCCAGTAAGAAGCATCTGGCTGGAGTTCAACGCCAGAATAGAGCATGGTTCTGGCGCTGAACGCCCAAAATGGGCAGCATTTGGGCGTTTGAACGCCAGAATTGCACCCTGGAGAAGAGCTGGCGCTGAACGCCCAGAACAAGCATGGTTCTGGCGTTCAACGCCAGAAATGGGCAACAAATGGGCGTTCAACGCCCAGAACAAGCACCAATCTGGCGCTGAACGCCCAGAGTTGTGTGCAAAGGCATTTTACATGCCTAATGGGTGCAGGGATGTAAATTCTTGACACCTCAGGATCTGTGGACACCACAGGATCATCTCAGGATCTGTGAATCTCATAGGATCCCCACCCACCTCACCCTCTTTCTCTCCATTCATGGTCATCCCTTCTGTTTTCCATTCACCATTCACATCCATACACACATCCCTCCATCTCCTCCATATCTTCTTCTTCTTCATCTATTCTTTCTTCTCTTGCTCGAGGGCGAGCAATATTCTAAGTTTGGTGTGGTAAAAGCATAAACTTTTTGTTTTTCTATTACCATTAATGGCACCTAAGGCCAGAGAAACCTCAAGAAAGAGGAAAGGAAAGACAATTGCTTCCACCTCTGAGCCATGGGAGATGGAAAGATTCATCTCACAAGCCCATCACTAAGAAAAGGATGGAGCAAACAAGAGAGCACATTCATGGATCTCAACAGGCACATGAAGAAGCTCATCATCAAGAAACCCCTGAGATACCTCAAGGGATGCACTTTCCTCCACAGAATTGTTGGGAGCAAATCAACACCTCCTTAGGAGAATTAAGTTCCAACATGGGACAATTAAGGGTGGAACATCAAGAGCACTCCATCATCCTTCATGAAATTAGAGAAGATCAAAAAGCAATGAGGGAGGAGCAACAAAGACAAGGAAGAGACATAGAAGAGCTCAAGGACATCATTGGTTCCTCAAGAAGGAAATGCCACCATCACTAAGGTGGACTCATTCCTTGTTCTTACATTCTCTGTTTTTCATTTTCTCTATGTTAAGTGCTTATCTGTGTTTATGTCTTATTACATGATCATTAGTAGTTAGTAACTATGTCTTAAAGCTATGAATGTCCTATGAATCCATCACCTCTCTTAAATGAAAAATGTTTTAATTCAAAAGAACAAGAAGTACATGAGTTTCAAATTTATCCTTGAACTTAGTTTAATTATATTGATATGGTGACAATGCTTCTTGTTTTCTGAATGAATGCCTGAACAGTGCATATGTCTTTTGAAGTTGTTGTTTAAGAATGTTAAATATGTTGGCTCTTGAAAGAATGATGACAAGGAGACATGTTATTTGATAATCTGAAAAATAAAAAAAAATGATTCTTGAAGCAAGAAAAAGCAGCAAAGAACAAAGCTTGCAGAAAAAAAATAGGGAAAAAAATAGAAAGAAAAAGAAAAAGCAAGCAGAAAAAGTCAAAAGCTCTTAAAACCAAGAGGCAAGAGCAAAAAGCCAGTAACCCTTAAAACCAAAAGGCAAGGGTAATAAAAAAAGGATCCCAAGGCTTTGAGCATCAGTGGATAGGAGGGCCTAAAGGAATAAAATCCTGGCCTAAGCGGCTAAACCAAGCTGTCCCTAACCATGTGCTTGTGGCGTGAAGGTGTCAAGTGAAAACTTGAGACTGAGCGGTTAAAGTCAAGGTCCAAAGCAAAAGAAGAGTGTGCTTAAGAACCCTGGACACCTCTAATTGGGGACTTTAGCAAAGCTGAGTCACAATCTGAAAAGGTTCACCCAATTATGTGTCTGTGGCATTTATGTATCCGGTGGTAATACTGGAAAACAAAGTGCTTAGGGCCACGGCCAAGACTCATAAAATAGCTGTGTTCAAGAATCATCATACTGAACTAGGAGAGTCAATAACACTATCTGAACTCTGAGTTCCTATAGATGCCAATCATTCTGAACCTCAATGGATAAAGTGAGATGCCAAAACTATTCAAGAGGCAAAAAGCTACAAGTCCCGCTCATCTTATTGGAGCTATGTTTCATTGATAGTTTGGAATTTATAGTATATTCTCTTCTTTTTATCCTATTTGATTTTCAGTTGCTTGGGGACAAGCAACAATTTAAGTTTGGTGTTGTGATGAGCGGATAATTTATACGCTTTTTGGCATTGTTTTTAGTATGTTTTTAGTAGAATCTAATTACTTTTAGGGATGTTTTCATTAGTTTTTATGCTAAATTCACATTTCTGGACTTTACTATGAGTTTGTGTGTTTTTCGATGATTTCAGGTATTTTCTGACTGAAATTGAGGGACTTGAGCAAAAATCAGATTCAGAGGTAGAAGAAGGACTGCTGATGCTATTGGATTCTGACCTCCCTGCACTCAAAGTAGATTTTATGGAGATACAGAATTTAAAATGGCGCGCTTCCAATTGCGTTGGAAAGTAGACATCCAGGGCTTTCCAGCAATGTTTAATAGTCCATACTTTGAACAAGTTTAGACGACGTAAAAGGGCGTTGAACGCCAGTTCTACGCTGCTGTCTGGAGTTAAACGCCAGAAACAAGTCACAAACCAGAGTTGAACGCCAGAAATACGTTACAACCTAGCGTTCAACTCCAGAAAGAGCCTCTGCACGTGTAACATTCAAGATCAGCCCAAGCACACACCAAGTGGGCCCCGGAAGTAGATTTATGCATCAATTACTTACTTCTGTAAACCCTAGTAGCTAGTTTATTATAAATAGGACTTTTTACTATTGTATTAGACATCTTTGGACGCCTGGTCCTTAGATCAGAGGGGCTGGCCATTCGGCCATGCCTGGACCTTTCACCTATGTATTTTCAACGGTAGAGTTTCTACACTCCATAGATTAAGGTGTGGAGCTCTGCTGTTCCTCAAGAATTAATGCAAAGTACTACTGTTTTTCTATTCAATTCAACTTATTCCGCTTCTAAGATATTCATTCGCACTTCAACCTGAATGTGATGAACGTGACAATCATCATCATTACCTATGAACGCGTGCCTGACAACCACTTTCGTTCTACCTTAGATTGAATGAGTATCTCTTGGATCTCTTAATCAGAATCTTCGTGGTGTAAGCTAGATTGATGGCGGCATTCATGAGAATCCGGAAAGTCTAAACCTTGTCTGTGGTATTCCGTGTAGGATTCAGGGATTGAATGACTGTGACGAGCTTCAAACTCGCGAGCGCTGGGCGTAGTGACAGACGCAAAAGGAGGGTGAATCCTATTCCAGTATGATCGAGAACCTCAGATGATTAGCCGTGCTGTGACAGAGCATTTGGACCATTTTCACAAGAGGATAGGATGTAGCCATTGACAACGGTGATGCCCTTACATAAAGCCAGCCATGGAAAGGAGTAAGATTGATTGGATGAAGACAGCAGGAAAGCAAAGGTTCAGAGGAACGAATGCATCTCTATACGCTTATCTGAAATTCTAATCAATGAATTACATAAGTATTTCTATCCTTATTTTATGTTTACTTCTTATTTAATTTTCAAAAACTCCATAACCTTTTGATATCCGCCTGACTGAGATTTACAAGGTGACCATAACTTGCTTCATACCAACAATCTCCGTGGGATCGACCCTTACTCGCGTAAGGTTTATTACTTGGACGACCCAGTGCACTTGCTGGTTAGTTGTGCGAAGTTGTGATAAAAAGTTGAAATTACAATTGAGCGTACCATGTTGATGGCGCCATTGATGATCACAATTTCGTGCACCACCGACCTTGCAGAAAGATGCCACAGAATTTGTGAAAAAATGCCAACTATGCCAGATGCATGCAAATTTCCACGTGGCTCCCCCCGAGGAGCTAATCAGTATAACTTCTCCATGGCCCTTTGCAAAATGGGGGATGGACCTATTAGGACCTTTTCCTCAGGCCCCAGGACAAGTTAAATACTTAATTGCGGGAATAGACTACTTCACAAAGTGGATAGAAGCAGAACCATTGGCCACCATCACCGCCCAGAGAAGTCGGAAATTCCTCTACAAAAATATCATCACAAGGTATGTGATACCTCACTCCATTACTACAGATAATGAAACCCAGTTCACCGACTCTACTTTCAGAAGCCTAGTAGCCAGTATGAAAATAAAACACCAGTTCACCTCGGTGGAGCATCCACAAGCAAATGGACAAGCGGAGGCAGCTAACAAAATCATACTGGCGGGACTAAAGAAAAGACTATAAGATGCAAAAGGAGCCTGGACAGAGGAGCTCCCCCAAGTGTTGTGGGCTTATCGGATGACACCCCAATCTGCCACTGGAGAAACACCCTTTCGACTTGTCTATGGTGTAGAAGCTATGATACCAGTGGAAATCAACGAGCAAAGCCCAAGAGTGATTCTCCATGATGAAATCGGGAACATACAGGGGCACAAAGAGGAGCTGGAATTGCTCCCCGAAGTCCGAGAACAAGCCCAGATAAGAGAAGCAGCGCTGAAGCAAAGGATGACTACCAGGTACAACAAAAAAGTCATTCGAAGAAGTTTCGCCCTAAACGATATGGTCTTGATCAGAAACGATATAGGGGTCAACAAATCGGGGGAAGAAAAACTCGCTGCCAACTGGAAAGGGCCCTACAAAGTTAGCGAGGTCTTAGGAAAAGGTTATTATAAGGTGACCGACTTAAACGGCACCGAGCTACCAAAGTCGTGGCATGCTTGTAACATGAAAAGGTACTATAGCTAAAAGCGAACTCTACTCCATGATGTACTCTTTTTCCAACTTCACGATTTTTTCCCAAAAATTAAAGGGTTTTTTCTGAAGAAGGGTTTTTAACGAGGCATCATAGTAGAGGTTAAGGGGGGAATAGATCATTAAACCCTTAGTAGCCGTAAAGTACCTTCCAAATAAATAAAGATCTTTTTTACAAATATCTCTTATAAATTCCTTCTCGTTTACTTTTCTACGAAACGCGCCGACTTAAGCTCGACAAAACGTGAAAATCCCATGAACCGACCTAGATGGTCGTCAGGATAAAACGACGAGATACAAGTCGGTGTAAAGAGGTTATAAAAGTTGATCGTGAGAAACTCAGAAACATTCCGACTTATAAGTCGAAATGAAAAAACCGAGTAGAAAAGAAAATGCATTGCAAAAATAACCTAAGTCATAAGAATTCAATAAAACAAAGTTGAGTACAAGGAATAACAAAAAAGGGATCGAAAAATCCTAGAAAAAGCTTAAAAACTGTCCTAAAGTCCTTAAAGCGAAAAGGCTCAGGAAAACAGACAAGCCAAAGGAAAGGTTTTTCAGAAAAGATCAAGGGGACTTTGAAAAATCAAAATCAGAAAAGCATGCACACAAAAAGGTAGCTGAAACCCTTATACCAAAAAGGGTATTTTTGTTAAAATAGAACCCTTATCCAAAAAAAGGGCAATTATAAATATTTTTGTTTACGGCCATAAAAGGCCAATGTCAACACACCACCACCACAAATATAAAGAGTTTAAAAAAGGGGGACCCGCAGGCCGGGCCCCCATATAGCCAACAAATAACAAAATTCTTAAAGAGCATCACCACCAGGACCAAAGGGAGTAGTCGGATCACCACCAGAGTCGGGAAGAGAAGTCGGAGCACTATCAGGACCAGGGAGATAAGTGTCCATAGGAGTTGGAGAAGAGGTGCCGTGAGGTCTTGAGGAACTCGGAATATCCTTTTGACGAGGAGGGGACTCAATGATTCTCTACCCCCGAGTCTTCAAATCTGACTCGGTAACGACCTCGGGAGCTGGGGGATAAACTATGGCACCATCAATAACGACCTTGTCAGGATCCAAAGGAGAGAGATCCAGGTCGGGAGCAAGGACTCCGACCTGCTCCTTAAAAATCCTCCAGGCCTCCTCGGCCCCCTCAGCAATAAAGTCCTCCAACTCGACATAGGCAGTCCGAGAGTTCAACAAATCCCTCCTTACAGCCACAAGGTCCTCAAATAAACTCTGATAACTCTCCTGCACCTTCTTTCTCAAGCCCTCCTCCATGTTACATTGGGCTTGTAACTTGCTCTCCTTCTCTCGGAGGACATCCCTCTCCTCCTTCAATTTGGCGATCTCCTTCTTCAACTCCTTCTCATGTTCCTGATATATGAGAAGCCTTCCCTCCAACTCTTCAACCCTAGAGGTTGAACCTAGAGAGCTAAGAGGCGTCTTCTCAAAAATATCGAGGAACTTGGCACAGATCCCCGCCGCCCTGATGCTCTCCTCAGCCAGAATAGTGAGGTGGTTCCAAATAGAAACATCATCCATACCTATACGGGTATGGGGGTAGATGAATTTTCGGATAAATGCAGGAGCATCCACCTTAGCCTCACCTTCAAAAGAAGAGCCAGACTCTAAAGCCTTACGCTTCTTCTTTTCTGGCTCAGGGGAAGGTCGGGGAGGAGGGGACGGCTGAGAAGAAGCCGAAGAAGAAATAATAATGGGTTGAGAAGGAGTCCCCAAATTTCGGGAAGAAGGGGGAGGAAGAGGAAGAGGAGAGCTAGTTACCCTGGCACCACCGGTTCTGGCGCGAGACCTCGCCTTGGCCTCCTGGACTCTCTGGTAAGACTCATTGGAATTCTTCCTCGCCATCTTTGTAAAAGAAAACAATTAGTGAAACAAGTTGGTAAACTTCAAGTCGGTAGAAACAAGTCGGAAACAAAGTAGATAAAAGCTACCTAGTTGTGTCTGGACAAAAGACGACGACCCCTGGAGAAATTTTTTGGTATCCAGATATGGGGCTCTCCCCCATACTTCTCAGAGGAACCCTACAATGGCTGCCTCCACCTCATCCAGATCCTCTAAACCATATTTTTCACAGGGGGAAGCCTCTAACCAGTATAAGGGAAAGCGAGGAGAAGAATTCTCATCCAAGAAAAAAGGGTGGTGACCCTCTACGGCTTGAACTTTGAAAAAATAATTTTTGAAGTCATGGAAAGATTCATCAAAAAGGGTAAAAATCCTCCGACCTTGTATAGCTCGAAAGGACACCCATTGTTGCTTATTATTCTGCCCACTGAAGGGCTTGGTCATGTGGAAAAGAAAGAAAAAAAATCCTCAAAGAAGTCGGAAATTCCAAGGCATGGCTGATAAACTGATAAATTTTCAGAAAACCCCAGGAATTGGGGTGAAGCTGGGTAGGTGCAACACGGCAGTGACGTAAAACAGCAATCTCAAAATCAGAGAAAGGGAGAAAAACGCCCAGGCGGGTGATCATGCTCTCGTACATATAAAAGAAATGAGGGGCTGCCTCTGAAGCCCTCCCAAAGCAAACCCGGTCTTCCGGACCCGGGGCAAGCAGTTCATACTTTGGCTCATCCTCATCAGAGGTGCAGAGCCGGTGACGAGTGCGAAGGTCAGTGATAAAATCAGTATCAACCAGAGGTTCCTCTCCTAAGACCGTGACATCGACCCACTGAGCAAGAATTTCTATGGAAGTCATTTTTCTTTTCCTAAAAAGGATTAGCGAAACCTACAAAGGAAAAAGGAAAAAGATCACGAACAGGGTCTCTAAGGGGATACAGAATCAAACAAAAGGCCTACGAAGTCAACTCCTCTCTCTAAAGTAAAGGCATGCAAACAGAAGCATTTCATAAAAGAGACAAGGAGAAAAAGACTAACATTTGCCTGGTAATAAGGTAGAGGAAAATGAAAGCCTTCAAACGAGGAACGCTCCACGAACGGATGAGAGGAAAATTTGAAAAATCGCAAAAACGAAGCAACAAAAGAGAAGGAAAGTATTTATAAACACGTTAGGGGCATAATGGTAAAAACGGACGCAGTCATTAATGGGTGCACCGTTACCAAGACAACCCCTACGCAAACTTCTAACGGACGCGACGTTTGATTAAACGTAACTGTGAAAATCAAAAGTCACGAAAAGTCACGTCGGTTCCAAACCATCATGTCGGTCCTCCAACAAGTCGGCTACGACCCCGAGTAGAATACTCGAACCCAAGTCCTAAAAGAAATTGGGCTCGAGTAGGGGCACTATTCATACCCTGGCCCAATGATAAGGCCCAGGTCCAAACAAAAGGCCCAATCCAAAGGATTGAGCCTCGCCCTACACTGACCTTTGCCCCACGAAGTCGGTCCCAACCACGACTTGCTCTAAAGAAGTCGGGACGAAGATTAGCTGGCAGATAAACACCCATTCAAATGAGTAACTGCCCCTAAAATCTCTCTACCCACTTCCTGGAGCCATATCTCAACCTCCCTAAGATAAAGGGACGGTTACTCCCCATAAATAACGGAAATACACCAACGGTGGTTATGGGTTCACCACTATAAATACACTGACACTTCTCATGTATCTCAGAAGCCCAATACTCTTTAGAGCTGTTTTGCTCCCTTTGCTGACTTTGGCATCGGAGTGTCTTTGCAGGTACCACCCCCCATTCTTTCATACCGAAGTCGGACGGGGGCCTTGGATCTTCAATCCGCTTGGATACTTACTCATTCCGACGATTGGGCCAGCTAAACTAATCCAACCCAATAATCTCCGGTTACCCACCGTAACAAGTTTTAACATAGTACTTTGGTATTGATTGATCACTTTAGATTCTACTTTATAATATGTATCTAATTTGGAGTAGGTATTGATGAGATGGGAGAGAATGAAGAGAGAAATTTTTTATTTTAGAGAGAAGAGAGGTTTTACAAAAATAGAGGAATTATGTTAAAAAGGGAAGGCTGAACACGGAAAATAGTTAACTTTTGTTTATAGACAATGATGGAAAAAAGAGAAATAAAAAAAAGAAATAAATAAAGAAAAGAAAGAATAAAGAAAAAAAGAGAGAGAAAAATTAGTGACGGATCCAAAAAATTATAATAGTGGAGAGCAAAAATAATATATAAAAATAATAAAAAAATAATATCAATATATTTAAATATTTAAATTTTGGAGTATATTAGATAGTCAAGTTTTTAATAAATATAATTAACACATTAAAAAATATATTAATTTATATAGTATTTTTTCTCATTTCAATATTTTGACACATTATTACGTGATACGTTTATTATTAATATCAATGCTATTTCATATTTGTCAAGTTATATTTTTATTGATTTTTTTATGTAATACAAAAGATATTATAGTTTAATAATTAAAGAATCTATCAGAAATATAATTTGAATTAACTAATTTTAAATTTTTACGAAAATTGTGCGAGAGACAAAAAAATTGGGAGAAAAATAAAAATTTAAATCAAACAACTACAATTCTCTTTATATATAAATATAGATAAGATAATATCTCTTTTTATATTAGGCAAATATTCAAATAATTTGTTAGCATTTAATTGCAAAATTGACATTTTTTTAATATTTATGGTAAAAATTTTTCGACAAAAATAATTATTGTATGTAAGAGTAAGACTAAAATTAAATTAAATAAAATAATAAAAAATAAATAAGTAACTAATATATATATTATATATAAAAAAGCTACTAAATACTAATAATTTCATTTATATTTAAAAAGCTATATTTGACTTTAGATAATTAGCAAATTGAATTATTATTATTTTTGTTATTATTTGTTTTAAATATATATGATATAATAATTTTTATTATTGTATTAATATTTAATAACAATTTTTTCTTACACAATTTTTTTTAAGTATAGGGGACAAATAAATTATAACAATGAAGGCAATTATCTATATACATATATATTTATTATTGTTTTTTTATAAACTTAATGGGACAACTGTCCCACACAAATCAAGGTGGTCCATCCCGGGCGAGAATGAGAGAAGAGAGAGAAAGAAAATGAGGAGAGAGATGAGAGAAAAGAAGGCTTTTTATATTTAAAATAAATACATTTAATATTTATCAAAAATTCAAAATATATTATTTATAGAATATTTACTAATTTAAATGTGTTTACATTTTTCGGCACTTTTTTATTTTATCATGGACGTGAAGATGGGATAGGATCCGTTATGGAATTCAGATGTGCTTTACATGTATGTGGTGTCAGTAGAAGAGAAATCGGATGGTGCAAGTAGGAGGGGCCTTGTCAGACGGTCTGATTTGCTCTAACAATACGGATTTCTAAAAAAATTAACTATACATAGGATACGGGCGGTCCGATTTACTTTGTCGAAGATTCAAAATTTCTCTACTTACAACTCAGACCCTCTGACTTGATCATCACTTTTTCCATACACACAACTCGCATAGTCTGAGTTCTTCACACTGCAACTCAGAAAAAACTGCTCCACACATTGGTCTAGCACCTCAGAAATTCATAACCAAGCACAACACATTCGTGATTTCCATAACCGAAAAAATGAGCCACATTTCGGGTACTAAATATAAAAATAATAAAAAACATAATTTGGTGAAGTATTCGGGATAAGTAATTATAAGAACTTAATTAAAAAAAATACAGGATATAATTAAAAATTTAGTGAAATTATTAAGACTAATAAAATAATTAAACTTAAATTATAATAATTTTCTTAAAGTTTATGTCAAAAAGAATAACTTTTATTTTATCAAATTTAACATGTAATAATAATTATGTTATTAAATTGGTTTAGTTATTCTTTGATTTTTATAGTTTTATTTTTATCAAATTTGTAATTATGTCTCTATATTTTTTTTCAATTGTATATTTACACTATTTTTAACTTTATAATTAGATCTTTCATAGTGTAAACAAATATTAGAATTAACTGAATATTTTTCGCAAATTAAAAGTATTCATAATTAAAAATCTAATTAAATATTTGACTTCATGTATTTTAAGAGAAATATTCTACTAATTTTGACGTTTTTAATATGAAAACGATCTAATTTTAAAATTAAAATTTAAAAGTAGTGTAGGGATCTAATTAAAAAAATAAATATAAAGACCTAATTAAAAATATAATAAAATTATAGAGACTAACATAGAGTAATTAAACCTATTAAATTTGATTTAGTATAAAAACTATAAATAAATAAATAATCTCAATAAAATGACTAATAAGTAATGATAATATATTTTGTGAAGCTAGCTAACTAGGGAAAAAAATTAATGAATTTATTAGTGGCTTTCTTCTTTTAAAAATTGGCTTAGATAAGAGAGAATATTATCTATTACATACTTAATTAATATTTTTATTTTAAAATGATATATGATTTCTTTTTACTTAAACTCTTAAATAATGGTTTTACTTGATGGTTTTACTTGAGTAACTATTTTAGTTAAAAAAAGATATACCATAAATATTGTAACAAGTGGAGTTTCCATTAGAATAGTAGGAGGTAATGGATACTTGGATAATTGTAATAAATAATATAATAACAAGTGTAATAACCCGTGTTATGTACGTGATAAAATTGAAATTATAATTTTAAATTATTTTATTAAAATTAATTTGAATTGTAATAATTTAATTAATAAATAAATAATATGATGTGCATTGTTCGTGTTTTTTTAAATATAGTATTAAATGTATTAACTCGAATGTAGTTATTAAGTGTATAAAAATTATGTTTGAATTATGAATTCTCTAAATGAAATTATTCCGTTTAAAATATTTAAATTATGATTTCAATCATAAATTACAATTATGATTTAAAAAAATTTTTTTGATATAATATTACATTTTTCTCCATTTTACTATTAATATATTGATATTTGCAAGTCTAAATTACAGTATTTTACTTAATCTTGACTGAAAAAGAAAATAGTTACGTATTTCTATCGTTTAATTTATTTAATACACCATGTACGTCAGTACGTATACTAACACTAACGGTATTTTTTTAAAAAATATATTGATAAAAATAGATATAATATAATTACAAATATAACATAAATAAATAAAATATATAAATAAATGCGAAACCAATATGTTTACCAATGTCTTTGTTAAATTTTATAAATTATAGAATAAATTATGTATTCGGTTGCTTAGTGATCACATAGATGATTAAATAATTGGATTGTAAATTGATCTCATAGTGTACATTGTAATACCCGGTCTAACCGAAATTAATTAAATAATAAGTTAAATGGGAGCGAATATGGTTGGAAGATTTGGCAATTGGAATTTGATTATTTAAATATGATATTTGGATTCAGTGAATTTTTCCGAGTCGGAAAATATAGTTTTCTGCGCAAAAGCGCGCAGTGGAATTTTGACCGGCAGTACCGGCTGAGATCTGTCTGGTACTACAGCTGAGAAAATTGATTATGAGTAAATAAGATTAAGAAACGAGGAATTATAATTAGGGAAGGTAGAAATATTTGAAGTGCGATTTAGAGCGCTAATCTTAAAGGTTTTGGTCCAAAATTGGGCCAACGGACAAAAATAAGTGAACCGGGCCTAAGTGGACCCAAGACCCAACATATATAAACATTAGTTATGAGTATTTCAGTTCATTTTTCCCTAAAGAAGGGGTGTTGGGCGCTGATTTGAGAAGAGAGAAGAGAAGAGAGAAAACCTAACTCTCTTTGATCTTCAAACCACCATAACTTGAGCTACGGAGCTCCGATTGACGAGCCGTTTGCGGCCACGCGTCACTCTTCTCATCCTCTACAATTCTATCTAAGTTTTGTGGTGAGTATTCTATTCATCTCTGCCCAGTTTTCAAAATTTCCCACTGTTACACGTTTTTGGGTAATTAGTGTTGAAATCTTGTGATTTTGGGTGTTTAGGGATACTCCAACATGGATTCTAAGTGGGTTCTATCCCTACTTCATATGGGCTGAGGTAAGAAGTGCTCAAAACCTTGTGATTTGTCATTTTTATGAGCCCTAGGTTGATGTATGTATGTGATATTGGTTATGTTAGTGAATTTGGTGATGTTGGTGCACAATTAGGAGATTGGTATTGCGTATTGCTTGAGGAGCTTTGGTGAGGCTTGGAGCTAAGGTTGGTGAAGACTTCCATAGAAGAGGCTCAATTGGTTTGGCTACAAGAGGTACGGTTTAAGTTTCATTTAAGTACCGTGTGTTGTGATGAGAATTCCTAGGCTAGATGCCCCTAAGATTAAGTTTGGATTGTGTAAATGGTTGGTGCTAATATGCATAGTTGGTATGTAATGTGAATTAATGATTTGGGTTGAGAATTGTGTGGCCTTGTATACTTGGTGTATTGAGAATTTGATGTACTGGGTAATGAGTATTGATTTGTGGTTTATGCATTTAAATTATGAAATTGGGCCGGAGGCCGTGAATTTTGGGCCGGAGGCCGGAAAAAGGCAAGAAAGGTAAGTTGATGTGTGCATTGTATGATGACACAAGTGATTGGATGAATTTTAGATAATGAATATATGAATGATTGGGTTGGTTATTGAATAATAAGGTTTGAGGAGTTGAGGTGTGGGATTTGGTAAATTTGGGTGCAATTATATAGATGAGGTATATTTGGTTTTGGTTGAGATATATTATATGGTCATATATGTGATTATGATTATTGATGCCTTGATGGTATGATGATGCACTAGAGATATGTATGTCGTGATATATGCTTGAGGAATGATTAATGTTGATTTGTGGGTGAAGCCGCGTGATAGTGAGTACAATATTGATTATGTATAATGATGGTTGATTGGAAATAGTGTTGTTGAAATTTGGCATGAGAAAGAGTATATGATATGTAAATGTGTTTGAGTTTGAGAAAGTGTCAACGTGCGAGTTGAGGAGGCTTGATGTTGATTTTGGTATATTTTGATTGATTTCAAAGAAAAGGCTGAAATTGGCATGTTTTGATTGATTTTGAAAAGAGTTGAAAATGGCTTGTTTTGAAAATGGCACTTTGTGGTTTTGTATGAAAACATGATTTTTGGGCATACTTTGACGGGACATAACCTGGACTACGGATCTCTGTTTTCTGCCAAATCTATTTATAAATGAAATTGGATCCGAGATGTCCATGCCGTTTGAAGAACGGGTGAAAAACGATTTAAAATGAGAGAGTTATGTCCGTCGGAAGATTGGGGGTTGAATCTGTAAATTCTGCAGCTTTTAACTTGGAAAATTTTTAGCAGAACGACCCTACGCGCGTAGGCGCACCTGGCGCGTGCGCGCCGTTCTTCCAGAAAGCACCATCCACGCGTGCGCGTGGTGTGCGCAGGCGCGTCGATGCGCTGTACCAAATGCCCAGCCATTTTCCAGAGAGTTGTGCCAGAGTTGTGCCAGTTTTGTGCCTGGGCGCAAGAGCACCCACGCGTACACGTGGCTGACGCTTGCGCGCCGTTTGGATATTTTTCAACCCGCGCGTATAACGCTTGCGCGTTGATGAGTTTTAGGCCATCCACGCGTGCGCGTGGAGTACGCGTGCGCGTGGCTCTGTTTTCATGCCAAAGTTGATTTTTGAGTTTTAAAGCCAAACCGCATACTTTTAAGCCTCCGATCTCACCCCTTATGTATTAAATCATTATGGTATGCCTAGCAATGAGGAAGGAGCTAGGGGATGTGGTAACTTGCGAGTGAAGTAAGGGAAAAAGGTTATGATCAATGATGATCAGATATGATTATATGAGATATGGAGGATGACGGTGGAAGTACCGTGTAAGCCATGAGCCGAAAGGCTATAATTATTGATAAATGGCCGGTTCTTGATTGAACCATGGGCCGGATGGCTGAGTTATTGTCGGGTTACGGCAAAGCCATTAATGTTTATGGCTGAGTATAAATGCATATACGATTAATGAATGAATGTGTTAAATGGATAATAATGGAAAATGTTGAAATGTGATGTGTGACCCCGGGTAGTAGGCAGTGGCATTGTCCACTTGCTCCGGTTATGAGACGGAAAAGGATGTTTATGATAAATGAGTTTAATTATGGAGTTTTGAATGAATGTATTTGTGATACCTGGGTAGTAGTAAGGGTTGTGGTTCGTCCCACTTTCTCCAGGTTAATGTTTGAGATTTGATAACAATGAGGATTTATAATATGAATTGAGATTGAATGAATAATGATGAAAAAATGTCAAATGTAAGCATGCTTGTGTTTTCTCTCTGGTTGTAAGGGTGACAGGGCACCGATACCCTCTAATGGCGACAGGGCGCAGATACCCTCTAATGGCGACAGGGCGCAGATACCCTCTAATGGTGACAGGGCACATATTCCCTCTAATGATATTAATACGCAACAGAGAGACTGTGCCCGGGTTAGCTACCGGACATGTCGGGTTGGCTTGATAACCGACAGATGATATCATCAGCCATAGGGCAGGCATTCATCATTTGCATATGTTTGAACTGTTTGGGTTTGCCATTTGTTTTGGATTTCTACATCATATATGCCATGTTACCTGACTATATGCTACTTGTTCTACTTGTACCATATTTGTGTATTACTTGCCTGAATTGCTTGTGTTTGTACAACTGAGATGCCCTCATGCTGGTGTCGGTGGGTGTGAGGGCTGTTCTTGATGGGATGAACTGATGATGCGATTGCATGATGATGATGATTATTGAATGAGATAATCGGAGCTCCCTGGGTAGACGCAGTGATGTAGTTTCACTAGCTCCAAGCGAGGGTATGATGTATTGATATAGAATTGCTGAGGCAGAACAACTGGTGATGGTTTTGCTTATAATTCTGAGTCTGATTCATGGAAGAGTCAGCGAGTTGGGAAATATGTGAAACATGAATTAGATTTAGCACTCCCTTATGACAGTTGCCTATTCATGGATTAGCGAGAACCTAGGATGAATATTTGGTGAAGAAGTTTAGGATGCTTAGTGAGTTTTTATTGCAGTGTATTGTATCTATTTGGCACTTTTACCGTACTGGGAACCCATGGGCCCGGGGTTCTCATTCCGTATATATCTCTTGTTTTTCAGATACAGGTCCAGGTGCTCAGAAGTGAGTTGTGGGTCGTCTGAGAGACGGCAAAGATCTTTATTTCCTCTACTTTGTGTTTTGATTAGAATCTCTCCACCTTTGTTTTGAAAAGATTATATTATGTATTGAACTCTTTCGGAACTTGCCTATAGAGGCTCTTATGTTTCCTTTAGGAGAGATTAGGATATGTTGTTGTTATCTACTTTCATACTGTACCCTAGCCGGCCTAAACTTCGCGGGTCGCGACTAGTGGCTATTTACTTATGTTATATATATCTATCTCTTAATCTCCTTTATGCCTTGTCCGTATATCGCGTTTGGCTTAGCAGTTTAACTTTTCGTTGTCGAAACGTGAGTGATATGCCTTCGCGATTTTATTTCTACTCTTTTCAGGCTTCTCGATTAATACTCTTTTCGAAATTACCTATATTTATATATTAAAAATCCACCTGAGAGTCGTACCACCGTAATATCATTGACTTATGACTCGAGCATAAGGATTTGAGTATTAGGGTGTTACATACATCTTATTTTTTTCTCATTTTTGAATGAAAGCGAGAATTAAAAGAGTAAATAGTAATACATAAAGAAAAAATATTTGCACCACAACACATAATTATTACCAAAAAAAATATTCATATTAAAATATTAAAATTTTACATACTGCAAATCATGAAGATCAATCATAATGTATTGGTCACTTCTTTCTATTTTTGACCATGATATAAGTTTTTCTTTTCCATGTCAAGAGTTCAATAACATCTAATTGAACAAAAAAAAATTGAATTAAAAGTACCAAATTAAGGACAAATGAGTGAATAATATAAGAAATTATAACTTCGTATGTGTGTAAAATAAAGAGAATTTACTTATTTATTTTATGTTAAATGATAAAACTAACAATAGTATATTAATAAAAGGATATACCTCTAAAAAAAAGTCACAATACAATTTCACATATTTTCATAAATAAACTGTTAAAATTTTTGTTATCGATAAAATGATGCTATTATACAATTTTTTGGCAAAACTTAAAATTAAAATGAAAATAATTCTGTGTGGGTTAATATAAATTAATTACGTACCAAATAAGTAGAATCGTTCATTTGTTTGTTTCAATATATCAGCATGGGCAAGCAAATTAAAATAATTATCTAGAATTTTACGATCATCGACCGTATGTACTATATGTGACTCCTTCTCTATTAAATATAAAAGCTATTAGCATTTACAAAGCTATTAAAAAGAATTATCTTTGACTTGTGAAATTGTGTACTTATAAAATTAACTTAAAATATGAACTACAAATATTTATAAGAATTTAATTTTGATGCAGTGACAGTGTAAAGTAGTTTTACATGTGCATCCAACTACGTAATGACACATCAATAAAAATAAGGGTTAAGTATGGTTTTGGTCCCAAAGATTTTTCGTCCGAATTGAAACCGTCCCTCATCTAATTTTCGATTTAGAATCATCCTTAACGTTTTTTTTTTTCGTATTAAAATCGTCCTTTTAAATACAATTTTTAATTTAATTCCTAAACTACCCCTATTTTAATAAAAAAAAACGCGTTTTGGGGGGTGGCAAAGGAAACGCGTTGGGGCTGGGGGGTGGGCCTCCATCGCCATAGCTACCGCCACCATCGCCGGTCTGCCTATAGCCGCCGCCACCATTGCCGGTTCTGCTTGTGTTAAATTTGTGTTGATTTGTTGATTTTTTATTTCTCTGTTGATGCTGTTATTCTTGGAGGTGGAAGTGGAGGTGGGGGTGGGGAGAAGGGGAGACGGGGAAGGGGAGGGAGGGAAGGAAAGACGGGGAGGGGGAGGGGACACGGGGTGGGGGTGGGGGTTGGGGTTGGGGGAAGGGAAGACGGGGAGGGGGAGGGGAGGCAGGCTGGGGGTGGGGGGAAGGGGAGGCGGGGAGGGGGAGGGGGACGGTGGCGGCGTTGGTGCTGGTGCTGGTGTTAGTGGTGCTGTTGGTGGAGGTTGTGGCGGTGGTGTTGGTGGTGGTGGTAGTGGTGGGTGGAGGAGGTAATTGTGTTGGTAGTGGTGAGGGTATTTTTGTCCAAAAAAATAAAAAGGACGATTTTAATACGAAAACAAACGTTAAGGGTGATTCTAAATCGAAAATTAGATGAGGGACGGTTTCGATTCTGGCGAAAAACCTTTGGGACCAAAACCATACTTAACCCTAAAAATAAATACCTTTCACATTGACCGCGTGAATGGTCATCCAAAAGAACGGATGTAATTGCATGACTGTGTAAAATGCTTTACACTGTCAGTGCATCGAAATTAAACTCTATTTATAAATTGAACTTAGTATTACTTGAAAAAAATTAATAAATAAATCAGAGGAATGCTAAGGGGCCAGCAGAATTTGTGATGTTTAGCCATCAATTAGCCATCATCAATATTTTTAATAGTGTGAGATAACATCTAATGGTGTAAGATTAATTATTTTTCTTTTGATGGTTAAGTACTGGCCAAATTTCAACAAAAGTGCTGGTCCCCTAGACTTTCTTAATAAAACAACTAATCTTATCATCTATTAGAACTATTGTGTTTATTTTTCATACTTTCTCTTTGTATAATCTACTATAGGTGATACTATTAATAGGATCGTAGTCAATAGTTATTAGGTATAGAAAAAAATAGAATAAAGATTATGTCAAAATTATAAATTTTTAAATGATAAATATGAAAGAAAATTTACTATTGCTTATTATATATACTAATAATATGTCAATAATTTTAAAAATATACTAATAATACTAATAGTTTAAAGATAATTGTACTACAATTATAATAAATTTATTTATTACTCTAAATAAATAAAATAAATAATATATTTGAAAACTAAAGAAAAAAAGATTAGCGATAATTATGTTTGGAATATTCTCATATTTTTTTTTGCTTGCCATTTGTAACACCCTAATATTCAAATCCTTATGCTCGAGTCATAAGTCAATGATATTACAGTGGTACGACTCTCAGGTGGATTTTTAATAAATAAATATAGGTAATTTCGAAAGGAGTATTAATCGAGAAGCCTGAAAAGAGTAGAAATAAAATCGCGAAGACGTATCTCTCACGTTTCGACAACAAAAGATAAACCGTGAAGCCGAAAACGATATACGGACAAGGCGTAGAGGAGATTAAGAGATAGATAACAGATAGATATATATAACATAAGTAAATAGCCACTAGTCGCGACCCGCGAAGTTTAGGTCGGCTAGGGTACATTATGAAATTAGTTGACAACAGTATATCCTAATCTCTCCCGAAGGAAACATGAGAGCCTCTATAGGCAAATTCAAAGAGTTCAATACATAATATAAACTTTCCAAAACAAAGGTGGAGAGATTCTAATCAAAACACAAAGTAGAGGAAATAAAGATCTTCGCCGTCTCTCAGACAACCCACAACTCACTTCTGAGCACCTGGACCTGTATCTGAAAAATAAGAGATATATACGGAATGAGAACCCCGGGCCCATGGGTTCCCAGTACGGTAAAAGTGCTAAATAAATTCAATGTACTGTAATAAAAACTCACTAAGCATCCTAAACTTCTTCAACAATTATTTATCCTAGGTACTCGCTAATCCATGAATAGGCAACTGTCATAAGGGAGTGCTAAATTCAATTCATGTTTCACATGTTTCCCAACTCGCTGACTCTTCGACGAATCAGACTCAGAATCAATAGCAAAACCATCACCAGTTGTTCCGCCTCAGCAGTTCTATATCAATACATCATCATGCAATCGCATCATCAATTCATCCCATCAAGAACAGCCCTCACACCCACCGACACCAGCATGAGGGGCCTCTCAGTTGTACAAACACAAGCAATACAGGCAAGTAATACACAAACATGATACAAGTAGAACAAGTAGCATATAGTCAGGTAACATGGCATATATGATGTAGAAATCCAAGACAAATGGCAAACCCAAACAATTCAAACATATGCAAATGATGAATGCCTGCCCTATGGCTGATGATATCATCTGTCGGTTATATAGCCAACCCGACATATCCTGGTAGCTAACCATTGGACAGAAACACCCATTGCGGAGCAAGTAGGTTTGAGCTACAACCCCCTTGCTACTACCCGCTTAACCCAGAGCCAGTGGAATAACCACTACTGCGGCTACTACCCAGGCGGGTGTTTAAAAGCTCAACCTGGAGCGAGTGGATTCACCACTACTGCCGCTACTACCCAGGCGTCACAATCTCTGACCTGGAGCAAGTGGGACGAACCACAACCCTTGCTACTACCCAGGTATCTCAAGCATTGGCCCGGAGCAAGTGGGACGAACCACAACCCTTGCTACTACCCAGGTATCTCAAATATATATTCATTCAATCTCAATTCATATTATCAACATTCATTGTTACCAAATCTCAAACATTAACTTGGAGTAAGTGAGACGAACCACAACCCTTACTACTACCCAAGTATCACAAATAAACATTTATTCATAATCACCCTTCATTATTATCAATTCTCAGACAATGACCCGGAGCAAGCGGGACGAACCACGACCCTTGCTACTACCCAGGTATCACAAATACACATTTATTCAAAACTCTATGATTAAACTCGTTTATCATAATCCTCCTTTCCCGTCTCATACCCGGAGCAAGTGGACAACGCCACTGCCTACTACCCGGGGTCGCACATCACATTTCAATATTTTTTCATTATTATCCATTTAACATATTCATTCATTAATCATATATGCATTTATACTCAGCCATAAACAATAATGGCTTTGCCGTAACCCGGCAATAACTCAACCATCCGGCTCATGATCCAATCAAGAACGGGCCATTTATCAATAAATATAGCCCTCCGGCTCATGGCATACACGGTACTTCCACCGTCATCCTCCATATCTCATATAATCATCTTTGATCATCATTGATCATAACTTTTCCCCTTGCTTCACTTGCAAGTTACCACATCCCCTAGCTCCTTTCTCATTGCTAGGCATATCATAATGATTTAATACGTAAGAGGTGAGATCGGAGGCTTAGAAGTATGAGATTTGGCTTTTAAAACTCAAAAATCAACTTTGGCATGAAAACAGGGCCACGCGTACGCGTACTCTACGCGCACGCGTGGATGGCCACAAAACTCATCGACGCATATGCGTCATGCACGCGGACGCGTGGATTGAAAATTTGCCAAACGACGCGTACGCGCGGATACATTTGTGCCCCAGGCACAAAACTGGCACAACTCTCGGGAAAATGGCTGGGCATTTGGTGCAGCGCATCGACGCGCCCGTGCACACCACGCGCACGCGTGGATGGTGCTTTCTTGGAGAACGGCACGTACGCGCCAAGTGCGCCTACGCACGGAGGGTCGTTCTGCTAAAAAATTTCTAAGTTAAAAGCTGCAAAATTTACAGATTCAACCCCCAATCTTCCGACGGACATAACTTTCTCATTTTAAATCATTTTTCACCCGTTCTTCGAACGGCATGGACATCCCGGATCCAATTTCATTTCTAAACAGATTTGACACAAAACAGAGATCCGTAGTCTAAGTTATGTCCTATCAAAGTATGCCTAAAAACCATATTTTCATACAAAACCACAAGGTACCATTTTCAAAACAAGTCATTTTCAACTCTTTTCAAAATCAACCAAAACATGCCAATTTTAACCCTTTTTGAAATCAATCAAAATGTACCAAAATCCACATCAAGCCATCATCAACTCACACATTGACACTTTACCAAAAATTCTCAAAACCACATCCAACCATTTTAACACTTCTCAATCAAATGGCTAAAGGACAAACACAATATCATGTCATACATCCTTCCTCATCCCAATTTCCAATAATACCATTTCCAATCAACCATCATTATACATAATCAATATCATACTCACTATCACGTGATTTCACCCACAAATCAACCTTAATCATTCCCCAAGCATATATCACAACATACATATCTCTAATGCATCATCATACCATCAAGGCATCAATAATCATAATCACATATATGATCACATAATATATCTCAACCGAACCAAACATACCTCATCTACATAATTTCACCCAAAATTACCAAATTCCATACTTCAACTTCTCAAACCTTATTATTCAATAACCAACCTAATCATTCATATATTCATTATCTGAAATTCATCCAATCACTTGTGCCATCATACAATGCATACATCGACTTACCTTTCTTACCTCTTTCCGGCCTCCGGCCCAAAATTCACGGCCTCCGGCCCAATTTTGACAATTTAAATGCATAAACCACAAATCAATACTCATTACCCAGTACATCAAATTCTCAATACACCAAGCATACAAGGTCACACAATTCTCAACCCAATCATTAATTCACATTACATATCAACTATGCATATTAGCACCAACCATTTACACAATCCAAACTTAATCCTAGGGGTATCTAGCCTAGGAATTCTCATCACAACACACGGTACTTAAATGAAACTTAAACCGTACCTCTTGTAGCAAAACCAATTGAGCCTCTTCTTTGGAATTCTTCACCAACCTTAGCTCCAAGCCTTACCAAAGCTCCTCAAGCAATACCAATCTCCCAATTGTGCACCAACATCACCAAATACACTAACATAACCAATATCACATACATACATCAACCTAGGGCTCATAAAAATGACAAATCACAAGGGTTTGAGCACTTCTTACCTCAGCCCATATGAAGTAGGGATAGAACCCACTTAGAATCCATGTTAGAGTATCCCTAAACACCCAAAATCACAAGATTTCAACACTAACTACCCAAAAACGTGTAACAGTGGGGAATTTTGAAAACTAGGCAGAGATGAATGAAATACTCACCACCAAACTTAGATAAAATTGTAGAGGATGAGAAGAGAAATGCGTGGCCGCAAACGGCTCGTCAATCGGAGCTTCGTAGCTCAAGTTATGGTGGTTTGAAGATCAAAGAGAGTTAGGTTTTCTCTCTTCTCTTCTCTCTTCTCAAATCAGCGCCCCAACCCTTCTTTTTAGGGTAAAATGAGCTGAAATGCTCACAACTAATGTTTATATATGTTGGGTCTTGGGCCCACTTAGACCCGGTTCACTTATTTTTGCCCATTAGCCCAATTTTGGGCCAAAACCTTTAAGATTAGCGCTCTAAATCGCGCTTTAAATATTTCTACCTTCCCTAATTATAATTCCTCATTTTTTAATCTTATTTACCCATAATCAATTTCTTCAGTTGTAGTACCAGACAGATCTCAGCCGGTACTGATGGTCAAAATTCCACTACGCGCTTTTACGTAGAAAACTATATTTTCCGACTCGGAAAAATTCACTGAATCCAAATATCATATTTAAATTATCAAATTCCAATTGCCAAATCTTCCAACCATATTCGCTCCTATTTAACTTATTATTTAATTAATTTCGGTTAGACCGGGTATTACATTCTACCCCCCTAACAGAAATTTTCGCCCTCGAAAATTCCATCCATCACTATCCTCTCCCTCTACCAAGCCAATTACCACTAATCACAGCTCAACTCCAAGCATACCTCCAAACTTACTTTCTTATTCTCAAACCCTTGAATTTCTACATGACTTGCTGTTATAAAGTCTCTGACTCATCAATCAAAAATCCCTTTCATTTCTAGAAAGCAAATGAGTTTGAAATAACAATTTAACAAAAATCATGAGAATCCACTTTCCTTTAATAATCTATAAAAGCATTCGAGACACATCTCTTTCGTTAAAGTTACTCATATAAAAAATTATCCTCAAAACCATAACCAGCACTCTTTCAAATTTTTTGGAGAAAAATTTTCAACAGTACCTCACTAAAAATTGGAGTTTACCACCCGTCACGGGCTCCCTCAAACCAATCTCAGTACTGCATCTGTATTTCAATTTAGTGGCTTTCACATTCGTCTTTCAAAACTAATCATTATAAATCTCAATCTAATTCCAAGGTCACTATGACCAAACATCATGGTACTCATCTCTCAAACACGACAACTCGCACTCTCTCATCATCTAAATCCAATTATGTATCAATGATAATTTTCTCATCCGCTTTAGAACCATCAAAGCTCGCAGCCGCAATCAATTCCAACTATTTGGGGATCATTACTTGCAGTAACCCACTTAACCCTTCTAGTATTCAAACTTAAGATATTATAGTAAACTTTTACAGCTCCTATTTGTAGCTATCCTGTGTTACTGCTTCCGCAAGTTTCTGCTGCTTTATTCTGATCTCTCGTCTAGTACGAGCTCTATTACTTACTTCCTCAAGTACTCAACCACAACTTAGCATGACTAGCATTTCAAATCAACGTTTCCAAATCCCTCACTTAGGACCATTCCTTATCTATTTAAATCAAAGGAACTAAAAGTCACGGGTTCAATTCGTTTCACCAAAAATCCAGAAATCAACCAACTACATAACAAACACAACACATCATTCTCAACAAAAAATCATTTACATCACAGGAATTTATCCATTTGTATTAAGGCAAATCCTTACTCGGATCATCCGATTTGCTCCTCAGTCTAATATTAAACTCAATATTCCCAGTTTTACTGTACAGGCGGTATTATAAAATCACGCACTGTCTTTTAAGCCTGATTATTGCAATTACCTCAATCTTACTGTCTCAATCGGCCCGCATCCTGACTCTCTCCTTGTTGGCAATTTCTTGATACATTCCCTGGTAACCCGCACTTGTAACATACTCATAACCCCAATCGGCATGGCCTATTTGGGTGATGACTCCCACATCTCTGATAGCTCGAAACATCAGAAGCAGCCGCTGCCCGTTTTCCCTTACCATTCCTTTGGGACTCCTTACTCGTCGCAAAGTTATTCTGTCCTTGGGGAAAGTGTTGTACGTATCCTCTCTCCTTAAACTCTCGACCCCTTAGTGCGAATCCTTGGTTGTGCTCTCTATGACTTCCTTTCTCTGCAACCCTCCTTTTCACACACTCTTCAGCAATTCTGCTCTTATTCACTAACTCTGAAAAAGTTCGGATCTCCATTGGTCCCACTGAACTTAAGATGTCGCTCCGAAGCTCTCCTTCATACTTAATGCATTTTCATTCCTCGAAATCTCCCGGAGCTCCTTGACACATGCGGAAAAACCTGAATAGCTCCTCAAATTTGTCTGTATACTCAGATACGGACATAGCACCTTGCTTTAGTTGCAGTAACTCCAATTCCTTGGCTGTCCTGGCGAAATTCGGAAAGTACTTCTTATAGAATTCCACCTGGAAGGCATCCCAAGTGATATGATCATTCCCCTATTGCAGGAGATGTCGAGCCCCTTGCCACCAATGCGATGCTTCCCCCGTGAGTAGATAGGTAGCGAATTCAACACGCTGCTCTTCAGGCACCAACTGCGCTTGCAGTGCTCGCTCCATGGCCTGAAACCAAGTATCAGCTTCAGTCGGATTGGTGGTTCCCTTGAACTTAGGTGGATTAACCTTTAAGAAGGTTGCCAGTGTCATCGGGCCCTGAGCTTCCCTTCCGCCATAGCCATTATTGTTCATCTGTTGCCCAAGAGCCTCCGCAGTGGCCTGCATAGCAGCAGCCATATTCTCCAACGCCGCCATAAGGTTTATCGAGTTATTCGGGTTGATTTCCGATTCCTGCGCATTAGTACGATCTCTTTCACGTCCCCGACCGGGTCCACGAGGTGCCATCTGGTTCCTATACACACCAAACAATCGATATCAAGTTGATCAGTCTCAATATCGGAAGTATAGTGCTTCAAAGTACCAAAGGTACACTCATGGACTTCATGCTAGATGTATCGATTAGATACCCTAACTAGCACAGGCACAGACTCAGAGTATGCATTGAAGCATAAGCAGTTCCATCCCTCAGGCTCACGAGGACGAACTGCTCTGATACCATAATGTAACACCCTAATATTCAAATCCTTATGCTCGAATCATAAGTCAATGATATTACGGTGGTACGACTCTCAGGTGGATTTTTAATAAATAAATATAGGTAATTTCGAAAGGAGTATTAATCGAAAAGCTTGAAAAGAGTAGAAATAAAATCGCGAAGACGTATCTCTCACGTTTCGACAACAAAAGATAAACCGTGAAGTCGAAAACGATATACGGACAAGGCATAGAGGAGATTAAGAGATAGATAACAGATAGATATATATAACATAAGTAAATAGCCACTAGTCGCGACCCGCGAAGTTTAGGTCGGCTAGGGTACATTATGAAATTAGTTGACAACAGTATATCCTAATCTCTCCCGAAGGAAACATGAGAGCCTCTATAGGCAAATTCAAAGAGTTCAATACATAATATAAACTTTCCAAAACAAAGGTGGAGAGATTCTAATCAAAACACAAAGTAGAGGAAATAAAGATCTTCGCCGTCTCTCAGACGACCTACAACTCACTTCTGAGCACCTGGACCTGTATCTGAAAAACAAGAGATATATACGGAATGAGAACCCCGGGTCCATGGGTTCCCAGTACGGTAAAAGTGCCAAATAAATTCAATGTACTACAATAAAAACTCACTAAGCATCCTAAACTTCTTCACCAATTATTCATCCTAGGTTCTCGCTAATCCATGAATAGGCAACTGTCATAAGGGAGTGCTAAATTCAATTCATGTTTCACATGTTTCCCAACTCGCTGACTCTTCCACGAATCAGACTCAGAATCAATAGCAAAACCATCACCAGTTGTTCTGCCTCAGCAGTTCTATATCATCATCATGCAATCGCATCATCAATTCATCCCATCAAGAACAGCCCTCACACCCACCGACACCAGCATGAGGGGCCTCTCAGTTGTACAAATACAAGCAATACAGGCAAGTAATACACAAACATGATACAAGTAGAACAAGTAGCATATAGTCAGGTAACATGGCATATATGATGTAGAAATCCAAGACAAATGGCAAACCCAAACAATTCAAACATATGCAAATGATGAATGCCTGCCCTATGGCTGATGATATCATCTGTCGGTTATATAGCCAACCCGACATGTCCTGGTAGCTAACCATTGGACAGAAACACCCATTGCGGAGCAAGTAGGTTTGAGCTACAACCCCCTTGCTACAACCTGCTCAACCCAGAGCCAGTGGAATAACCACTACTGCGGCTACCACCCAGGCGGGTGTTTAAAAGCTCAACCTGGAGCGAGTGGATTCACCACTACTGCCGCTACTACCCAGGCGTCACAATCTCTGACCTGGAGCAAGTGGGACGAACCACAACCCTTGCTACTACCCAAGTATCTCAAGCATTGGTCCAGAGCAAGTGGGACGAACCACAACCCTTGCTACTGCCCAGGTATCTCAAATATATATTCATTCAATCTCAATTCATATTATCAACATTCATTGTTACCAAATCTCAAACATTAACTTGGAGTAAGTGAGACGAACCACAACCCTTACTACTACCCAAGTATCACAAATAAACATTTATTCATAATCACCCTTCATTATTATCAATTCTCAGACAATGACCCGGAGCAAGCGGGACGAACCACGACCCCTGCTACTACCCAGGTATCACAAATACACATTTATTCAAAACTCCATGATTAAACTCGTTTATCATAATCCTCCTTTCCCGTCTCATACCCGGAGCAAGTGGACAACGCCACTGCCTACTACCCGGGGTCGCACATCACATTTCAATATTTTTTCATTATTATCCATTTAACATATTCATTCATTAATCATATATGCATTTATACTCAGCCATAAACAATAATGGCTTTGCCGTAACCCGGCAATAACTCAGCCATCCGACTCATGATCCAATCAAGAACGGGCCATTTATCAATAAATATAACCCTCCGGCTCATGGCATACACGGTACTTCCACCGTCATCCTCCATATCTCATATAATCATCTTTGATCATCATTGATCATAACTTTTCCCCTTGCTTCACTCGCAAGTTACCACATCCCCTAGCTCCTTTCTCATTGCTAGGCATATCTTAATGATTTAATACATAAGAGGTGAGATCGGAGGCTTAGAAGTATGAGATTTGGCTTTTAAAACTCAAAAATCAACTTTGGCATGAAAACAGGGCCACGCGTACGCGTACTCCACGCGCACGCGTGGATGGCCACAAAACTCATCGACGCATATGCGTCATGCACGCGGACGCGTGGATTGAAAATTTGCCAAACGACGCGTACGCGTCAGCCACGCGTACGCGCGGATACATTTGTGCCCCAGGCACAAAACTGGCACAACTCTCGGGAAAATGGCTGGGCATTTGGTGCAGCGCATCGAGGCGCCCGTGCACACCACGCGCACGCGTGGATGGTGCTTTCTTGAAGAACGGCGCGCACGCGCCAAGTGCGCCTACGCGCGGAGGGTCGTTCTGCTAAAAAATTTCTAAGTTAAAAGCTGCAGAATTTACAAATTCAACCCCAATCATCCGACGGACATAACTTTCTCATTTTAAATCATTTTTCACCCGTTCTTTGAACGGCATGGACATCCCGGATCCAATTTCATTTCTAAATAGATTTGGCACAAAACAGAGATCCGTAGTCCAAGTTATGTCCTATCAAAGTATGCCCAAAAACCATATTTTCATACAAAACCACAAGGTACCATTTTCAAAACAAGCCATTTTCAACTCTTTTCAAAATCAACCAAAACATGCCAATTTCAACCCTTTTTGAAATCAATCAAAATGTACCAAAATCCACATCAAGCCATCATCAACTCACACATTGACACTTTACCAAAAATTCCCAAAACCACATCCAACCATTTTAACACTTCTCAATCAAATGGCTAAAGGACAAACACAATATCATGTCATACATCCTTCCTCATCCAAATTTCCAATAATACCATTTCCAATCAACCATCATTATACATAATCAATATCATACTCACTATCACGTGATTTCACCCACAAATCAACCTTAATCATTCCCCAAGCATATATCACAACATACATATCTCTAATGCATCATCATACCATCAAGGCATCAATAATCATAATAACATATATGATCACATAATATATCTCAACCGAACCAAACATACCTCATCTACATAATTTCACCCAAAATTACCAAATTCCACACTTCAACTTCTCAAACCTTATTATTCAATAACCAACCTAATCATTCATATATTCATTATCTGAAATTCATCCAATCACTTGTGCCATCATACAATGCATACATCGACTTACCTTTCTTACCTCTTTCCGGCCTCCGGCCCAAAATTCACGGCCTCCGACCCAATTTTCACAATTTAAATGCATAAACCACAAATCAATACTCATTACCCAGTACATCAAATTCTCAATACACCAAGCATACAAGGTCACATAATTCTCAACCCAATCATTAATTCACATTACATATCAACTATGCATATTAGCACCAACCATTTACACAATCCAAACTTAATCCTAGGGGTATCTAGCCTAGGAATTCTCATCACAACACACGGTACTTAAATGAAACTTAAATCGTACCTCTTGTAGCCAAACCAATTGAGCCTCTTCTTTGGAATTCTTCACCAACCTTAGCTCCAAGCCTTACCAAAGCTCCTCAAGCAATACCAATCTCCCAATTGTGCACCAACATCACCAAATACACTAACATAACCAATATCACATATATACATCAACCTAGGGCTCATAAAAATGACAAATCACAAGGGTTTGAGCACTTCTTACCTCAGCCCATATGAAGTAGGGATAGAACCCACTTAGAATCCATGTTGGAGTATCCCTAAATACCCAAAATCACAAGATTTCAACACTAACTACCCAAAAACGTGTAACAGTGAGGAATTTTGAAAACTGGGCAGAGATGAATGAAATACTCACCACCAAACTTAGATAGAATTATAGAGGATGAGAAAAGCAACGCGTGGCCGCAAACGGCTCGTCAATCGGAGCTTCGTAGCTCAAGTTATGGTGGTTTGAAGATCAAAGAGAGTTAGGTTTTCTCTCTTCTCTTCTCTCTTCTCAAATCAGCGCCCCAACCCTTCTTTTTAGGGTAAAATGAGCTGAAATGCTCACAACTAATATTTATATATGTTGGGTCTTGGGCCCACTTAGGCCCGGTTCACTTATTTTTGCCCATTGGCCCAATTTTGGGCCAAAACCTTTAAGATTAGCGCTCTAAATCGCACTTTAAATATTTCTACCTTCCCTAATTATAATTCCTCATTTTTTAATCTTATTTATCCATAATCAATTTCTTCAGTTGTAGTACAAGACAGATCTCAGCCGGTACTGATGGTCAAAATTCCACTGCGCTTTTACGCAGAAAACTATATTTTCCGACTCGAAAAAATTCACTGAATCCAAATATCATATTTAAATTATCAAATTCCAATTGCCAAATCTTCCAACCATATTCGCTCCTATTTAACTTATTATTTAATTAATTTCGGTTAGATCGGGTATTACACCATTCTTTCACCGCAATGATAGATCAAAAAAAACTGTAAAAAATATAATAATAAATATGTCATGTGATAGAAAAATAATAAACTAAAAAGAAAAAAATATTTTATATATATATATATATATAGGGAGCCGATACACAAAGATATGTTATCGTAATAAAATATCACACTATGAATAATTATATTTGTCAAGTAAATTTATTTATACTCTATATTTATTATATTATTTTATGTAAAATTAAAAACTACTCTTTTAAATTAATATTATATATATTTATTTCTGACATTGTCCAAAATTAAATTAGGATTATGTCTAAAGTCTTAACACAGTAAACTGGATATAATTAATATCTAATATTTTAATAATTAAATACCTAAAATAAGTTAATAAATAATAATAATTAATACCTAAAAATATCATATATATATATATATAATTTATATTTATTTATTTATTTATTTATTTTTGATATTGTCCAAAATTAAATTGAAATTATGTTTAAAGCCTTAATACTATAATTGAGGTATAATTAATACCTAAAATTTTAATAATTTAATACCTAAAATAAGTTAATTAAATAACCACAATTAATACCTAAAATATTGAAAAGGAATCTTTTAATAAATGTGAGAAATAAATAAAAAAATTAATAAATAATATTAGTATTTAAATGAAAGAATTGATAAAGAATAATAATTATAAGTAAAAATAGTATTTTTATTTTGGGGAAAAAAAACACATGAGAAATTGTTTAATAATCCGTGCCATGTACATGATAATAAATTATTCAATAATTCGTACTATGCACGTGATAAGGTTGAAATTATAATTTTAAATTATTTTATTGAAATTAATTTGATTTGTAGTAATTTGATTAATAAAAAAGTAACATGTTATGCATTCATTTTTTTTAATCTAGTGTTATGTGTATCAACACTAATATAATTTTTAATCGTTTTTGTTAATCTACTCTTTTTTCTAAATTTATGATTTAAAATAACAATTATAAATATTAATAATTAAACAAATTATTATATTATAATTATTTACATTTTATTCCCAAAATTAAAAACATACTATTTCTTTTTTATTTAATGGTTCTTTTATTTATACTACCAGTATATATTGATCGATTAGTCAATAATTTTTTTATTCGTAAGATATATTTATTTATTTTGTTTAAATAATTTTAAATCTTTCCTTATTTAAGTAATATATATTAAGTCACATATATTAATTTTTTTTTATTTTTTTATTATAAATATTTTTTTAGCCTACAATCATTCAATGATTTTGTTATTCCATTAATACCATTATACGTGTAATAATATTTATAAATCATATTAATTTTTGTATTTATTTATATGTATATATATCAATTGTTTAGTTAATAATAAAAATTTTTAGAATATATTTATTTTGTTAAATAATTCTAAATACTTCTTTATATATATATATATATATATATATATATATAATTATTTTTTTATCATAATTATTTTTTTGAGCCTACCATCATTCGATAATTTTTTTTATTCTTTATTATTAACGTCACGTATATGTAATTTTTATAAATTATAATAATTTCTTTATTTATCTATACATATATATTAATTGTACATATAAAAATTTAAGTCATATATATTAATTATTTTTTTGTTATGATTATTTTTTTATATATATAATTATTTTTTATTCTACAATCGAATAATAATTTTTTTATATCTATGCATATTCTCCAATCTCTTTTCATATGCATGATTAACAATTTTTTTTAAATGGTGATATTTTAATTTTTTTCTTTCACGCATTTTTATATATTAGCAAGAAAGTAAAATCACATATTGTGACTCTTTTTCCTTTTTCACGCCTTAATCTTAATTAATCAATCTTGTGTCCATACAATATAATTAAATTTTGATAATTCTAATCTATTGATGAATTATATTTCTCTTAATAATTACATTACTAATCTGAATTACAAAAAAAAGGTGATACATATATCCAAAAGAGAAAACAAACTTCAAAATAAAAAAATAAAAAAATTTCATATTAAAAAGTTTAAAAATAACATATTCAAAAAGAATAGTCATAATATATAAATTGAGACAACAATTTAAATTTTTCTAAAACTAATTTAATCAAATACTAATATTAGAACTAAATTATTTAAATAATATTTAATCTATTCTAATCCTTAGATATGTATAGATTAGAGTCATTCTCATAACAACCAACCGAAATAACATCATAAGATCGAACACTTAGAATCCGTACTAATTCAGACTATCTTTTTGTTAAAATTATCAAACTAAATTGACTTTTATTCTCCTCAATGGTATTGCATTAATGCACCAGAAGGCCAGTAATTTTTGAAAAAAATCACAATATATTATAAAATTATTTTTAATACAAAAAGTTTAAGAGAAAAAAATTTAAATATCGTACCAATCTTTGAATTGCATCTTCAAGGTTGACACGAATTTTTCAAAATTGAACCTAAATTGAGAAAATTCAATCTCATTATGTGCTCCACTTCGAATATTTTCGGACAAACATAGAAAACGTGGAGGAGATGTGACTTGAACTTGACCTACAAAGCTCCTTAGAAACAATTGCCCAATCAAAGAAAAATAACATATTAGAAAAAAGAATACTTTGACTCTTAAATTTAGATTCACTAACCACAAAAAAATACTATATATATATAGCCATTAGTAGTACAAAAATAATTATAGAAATTAATTATTGCAATATCAATTTACCACTATGAACGTTAGTATCATATTTATGGTAATTAGAATTATAAATTTATGTTTAATTTTTTATATAATTATAATTAATATATTTTTCTAAATTAATATAATTATACATTATTCATTAAATGCTAATGGTAATATAATTTTAATAAAAATATTTTTTAAAATAAATTTAGAACAGAGAATAGTGTTTTTATTTTGAAAAGAAAATAAATTCATGAGAAATTGACACCTTATTTTTATTAGTCGGAGGAAAATCTAATTTTAGTATATTAAGTAGATTATTTTATATAATTATAATAAATATATTTTTTTAAATTAGTATAATCATGCATTATTCATTAAATGCTAATTGTAATATAATTATAATAAAGATATTTTTTTAAATATTTTTAGAAGAGAGAATAGTGCTTTCATTACATGAAAATAGTACTTTCTAAAAATAAAGATATTTTCTTAAATTAGTATAATTATAATAAAGATATTTTTATAAAATAAATTTAGAAGAGAAAATAGTGTATTCATTTTGGCGGAAAAATGGATTCATGAGAAATCGACACCTCACTTCCATTAGTTGGGGGAAAACCCAATTTTAGTATATTAAGTAGATAAATTATATGATATTTAAAAAAAATAAAATGAATAAGAAGAAAATAAAAAGAAATAAAAGAGATAAAAAACTACAATAAAATAAATTGAGTGTGAGAGTTTTATTTTTTTTTTTTTACAAATTTTATATCACATCCGTTTCAATAATAATAAATAAAAATACATCAACTTGATATCTAAGAGAAAATGATGAGATAAAATCATAACACAGTTCTAAAACAAAAGCTTAAATTAAACCATAATATTATTGCACAACACAAATTAAAAGTAATTTCACACTATAATATACCACACAAACAGGTAAATGACTTAAACTTAATTACGGAATTTTTTTTATTTATGCATACATGAATCAAGTGTGAGAACATAAGATGAGAAGACACCACATCCAACTCAAAACCTTAAGGTGTTAAATTAATGGGTCTCTCATCTTATAAACTCCACACTCTTCCATGCTTTCTTTGATGTGGGACTAACTTCAACACTCCTCACACTTGCAACACTAACAATCTCCCCCTCAAGTGTGAGCCTCCACATCAAGCACCAACTCCCCCTCTTTCTAGCTCCTCCACCACCACGAGTATTCGTCCATCACACCGCCGCAAAACACCGCGGGACACGCCGCCCGGACCACCTTTGCCGGAAAGACTTTCGATGCTTCACCTTGAATACTCCTTAAAACCAGACCGATTAAACCATCGGCTCTGATACCACTTGTTGGGCCAACCGTGGAGAGCTCGGGGAGATTTCGGGGAGGAATCAAGCGAGAGAACATAAGATGAGAAGACACCACATCCAACTCAAAACCTTAAGGTGTCAAGTTAATGGGTCTCTCATCTTATAAACTCCTCACTCTTCCATGCTTTCTTTGATGTGGGACTAACTTCAACACTCCTCACACTTGCAACACTAACATACGGGAGTTGAAAAGCGTGTGGTGGTTTGTGTCCACGATAGTTGACTTCTTGTGACGACGCCTCATAGTAAGAAAAAGAATTGTTGTAAAAGCTACCTAATGAAAAAGTAATTGGTAAATGAATGATATTTTCTTCTAGCATATATGGTCTTTTATAGTGGTAAAATAAAAATGGAAGGAATAAAATTTTATATTTTTATATTCGGAATAGAATTTGATATTTATCGTAATAAAATTAAATAACTAATCAGTTATAATTCATATATTTAAATAAATAAAATAAATTAAATAAAAATATTTTTAAGAATTAATCAAATGAGTTAGTTGATATAAATAATTAGTATAATTAATTTTATTTGATTTATTAAATTTAAAAAAAATAGGAAATAATTGATTAAATTAATTAGTTGATATAATTAATTTATTATAATTGATTGGATTTAATAAATTAAAAAAATAAATAAGAAAACATATGAGACAATAATTTTTTTAAATAAATTAATCTGTATTTATTGTATTTAATTATTATAAGTAACAAATCATCTATGCTATTATATACCTTATAAATTAATGAATTAAAATAATTGATATAATAAATTACAATTATTTGATTGATATGAATTATAATAAATAGTGTGATATTTAAATATCTAATCAAATCAATTAGTTGATATAATTAATTTACTGTAATAAATTGTATTCAATGAATTATAAAAAATAAATTAAGAAACACGCTCAAAAGTAGTGACGGATCCAGAAATTTTAAATAGTGGAGGTAAACATATAGCATATAAAAATAATAAAAATATTTATAAATATATCAAAATATATAAAAAGTAAATAATATAAAAATATTAAATATTAAATAATTTTTATGTAATCATTATCAATATTAATATATTGATAAATAATAATATGGTTATTAATTTATCTTTCTGTAAATTAAATATAATAATAATAATAAATAAAATTAATCAAAATATAAATAAGTTATTTTCTAATCAATAATAAAAGTGAAACATATTTTTTTATGAATTATATACAATAAATAATATCACGGGTAATTATCATTATTATATATTATTATTATTATTATTATTATTATTATTATTATCACTATTATTATTATTACTACTATTATTATTATTAAATTGATTAAAAGTATTTTTAATTTATAATTGATAAGTAGTTTAATAATGCATTAAATATTGATTTGATATAATTATAATAAAAATATGTTTCTAAATTAGTATAATTATGTATTATTCATTAAATATTAATTATAATATAATTATAATAAATATATTTTTTATAAAATATTTTAGAATAGAGAATAGAAAAGTTCATTTTGGAGAGAAAACGGAGTCACGAGAGATCGACACCTCACCTTCATTAGTTGGGGGAAAATCCAGTTTTGGTATATTAAGTAGATAGATGTTTAGGGGATTTTGCTTGCAGGGCACATATTAAAATTGTGATTAATAGAAATTTTTCAATTTTATTTTAGTAAATGGTTAGTAAATATATTAAAAATTTACATTTTATATAATTTTTACAAAAAATAATTTAATGTATAACCTTAATATGTGTCTTTGGACGCATATTAATTAGTTAAATTTTTTATTTAAGAGCAAAAAATTTAATTTTATTATATTGACAATGCAAATTTTTTTATATAATTATTTAATTATATTCGTTTTTTAATACTATTTATGTGGTGGGTGTAAAAAGTTTTTTTTTTTATGCAACAATAATTAATAATTGAATAGATGTATAAAAATTTGATAAATTATTGATAGTGTACTAAAAGTAAATTAAAAAACATATAAAAATAATATTAATTAGGTTAAAGATAAAGAAAAAAACTTTAGTAACTTCAACTTTTATTATTTTAGATTAATATACTTTTCATACGTAGATCTAGTAATTTTTACCTCCCTAATACTTGGATATAATTTTAGTTTTAAGATATAAATATATCAATGTTCGAAAAAAAAATATTCTAATATACTTTTATCCTCAATATTAAAGTTTTTTTTAGGTCCACCGTACCACTGATTGAGCAAACACCAAAGTATGTAAATGAATTTAGCTAACATAAAAATACATGTTAAGATTATCTAATAAAATAAATTATTAAAAAGTTTTCTAAGTGTATTTGTTATATATTTATTAAAATAAAATATTTTAAATTTTTATTAATAATGATTTAACACGTACCTTTATAACATTATATTAATTAAAGTTTAGTGAAATTATCTATATTTATTATTGAAATTTTTAATATTAGACACTTTAGTCTTTTAAATTTTTAAATATAGAAAATAATTTTTAATATTTATTTCCATTAGACGATACAACCTCCTCCAATTTAATTCTTTTAATCGAAATGTAAGTTTTGGAATTTTTAAATTTTTGTCAGGACTATTTTGAGAATTTTTTTTTTTTAATTTTCAGAGATTGTTTTGTAATTTATTCTTTAAATCAAATTGGAAGGGATTGTATTGTTCGACAAAGATAAATATCGAAAAATATTTTGTATATTTTAAAATCTAGAAGACTAAAATATTTGAATTTAAAAACCTCAAAAATTGATTTAGATAATTATTCTAAATTCTATACATGTATAAAGGAAGAAGAATAAATGTTTAATTATTCTTTTGGTTTTTGTAGTATCACTAAATTTTTAATTAGGTTTCTATATTTTTTTTTTTAATTGGACTGCTTTTAATTTTATAATTAGGTCCTTGCCAATATAAAAAAATAGAGTTAGTGGAATATTTTTCATAAATTAAAGGTATCTACAATTAGGCTATGTTTAGTTGGAAGGAAAGAAATAGAGAGGAAGGAAATAGAAAGGAAAGAAAGAAAAGGAAAGAAATTGAGTGAATTTTTATTTTCTTTAGATGTGTTTAGAAGAAAAATAAAAAGGAAAGAAATATTATAAAAAGATAATTTTACCCTTATATTATAAAATATATTGAAAAAATAAAGGGGTAGTATTGGAAGTAGAGAGAGAAATATTAATTTTCTCTCCATTTTCTTTCCAATGTTGGAGAGAAAAAAATTGGTGGACCCCACCAGTTTTTTCCCATCCATTTTCTTTCCTCTCTAATTTTCCTTCTCAACCAAATAAAGGAAAATAATAATTTTCCATCCCTTTTTTTTTTCTCACTTTTTTTTCCTTCCATTTTTCTCTCAAACAAATATAGTATAAAATTATTAGGATTTTTAAGATTTTTGACACGAAAAAGATCTAATTACAAAATTAAAAGTAATGTAGTGATCTAACTAAAAAAGATATAAAAATTTAATTATAAATTTAGTAAAATTATAAAGACTAATAAAATAATTAAATTAAAAATAAATACTAATAAAAAATAACATTAATTAAAGGTCAAAAGAAAAAAAGAATGGATATTAATGGATGAGGGAGAGAAATTAAATATTACTCCTAGAGTAGTTTAATATCTACTATCTACTATTATGCTATAAAAGAGAGTTGTTACATTCATCATGCATATATCATTTCTTCTATCTTTTCATTTCTATAACATACAATTATCTCATCTTAAATTAGCTTTATTAATTTTATGTCATCCTGATTATTTTGAAATGAAGATGAAAATGATGACAACAAGTATCATGAGCTTGTTAGCTCTTATCATGCTGTTGAGCAATGGATTCATGGTTTTAGGTAGCAGACAAAACTTGTTAGAACACAAGTTTAGCAATAAATTTTTCCTCGAAGAAGCAGGTCCATCCCCTAGAGGAGAGGGACATGATGCACCTGGACATAAAGGTCCACCACCTACAAAAAATTTTCAAAAACAAACTCATGAATTTTCAATTGAAGGATCAGGTCCATCCGACGGAGGACAGGGACATAAACTTCCACCTGTCCATCCACCACCTACAAAAAATTTTCAAAAGCAAACTCATGAATTTTCAATTGAAGGATCAGGTCCATCCGACGGAAGACAGGGACATAAACTCCCACCTGTCCATCCACCACCTACAAAAAATTTCCAAAAACAAACTCATGAATTTTCAATTGAAGGATCGGGTCCATCCGACGGAGGACAGGGACATAAACTTCCACCTGTCCATCCACCACCTACAAAAAATTTCCAAAAGCAAACTTATGAATTTTCAATTGAAGGATCCGGTCCATCCGACGGAGGACAGGGACATAAACTCCCACCTGTCCATCCACCACCTACAAAAAATTTCCAAAAGCAAACTCATGAATTTTCAATTGAAGGATCCGGTCCATCCGACGGAGGACAGGGACATAAACTTCCACCTATCCATCCACCACCTACAAAAAATTTTCAAAAGCAAACTCATGAATTTTCAATTGAAGGATCCGGTCCATCCGACGGAGGACAGGGACATAAACTTCCACCTGTCCATCCACCACCTACAAAAAATTTCCAAAAGCAAACTCATGAATTTTCAATTGAAGGATCAGGTCCATCCGACGGAGGAGAGGGACATAAACTTCCACCTGGCCATGGAGGTCCACCACATTCAAATCTATATTTTAATTAAAAAAATATTAATAAAAAATAATAAAATGTAAGAGATCCACCACCTTCAAATTATATCAAAATATAATTGGTTGATGCATGTAGTAATGTTGTTGATAATAATAAAATAAAAGTTTTATTTTTATTAGTGACAGTTCTACAATAATTATTTTCTTTAATCTATATTTAATGCTTACGGTGTTATTATATTAGTTTAGATCAAATATAATTCAATTAAAATTACTATTTTAGCATTGATCAAATTGAAAATCAAACTTGCAAATAAAAATTTTCGTAGATCGAATAAAATCGAATTTGTTTTGGTCCGCCGATCCTAAATTTCACCAAATCTATTTTTAATACCATGCATAAATATTAAGTTCAACTACATATAAAAACTATTGTGGTGCTTTTATTAAATTGTTTAATTTTATTAACATATTAATTTTATAATAACTAATATCAAAACTTTTATAACGAAAATTTTAGGATTTAAAATAGATAATTTCACAACAAAGGGGACATAAATAGTAAAAAAAATGTTATCCAATTCTTTTTATTAAATTTTTATTTGTGAAAAAAATCAAAAGTTGAGTTATTTGATATGAAGTGGAGTAAATATTGGTACTAACTAGCAAGATAATCATGCGAAGCATGAACAAGATAAATGAAGACTATAATGACGTGAATATAAAGCGTATTTAGGATATTGTTTAGTGTAAAAAACAAAAGAGTATCGTTATGATTTGGATAACTATATGTAAATTTTTAAACAAACAATAAAAAATTTATTAGGAAAAAGGAATAGACAGAAAATATTATGTTATTTATTTTGTATGAGTGATACTGTGAAGATATAAATTATAGTTTGAAATATTTTTCATTTATTTTTATCATTGAAATTCATTAAGGTTTGATTTGTATTAAATATGAATAATAAAAAATAATTTTAACGGAAGAAATGATGGTTTATGCACTGAAATAATAATTGTGAAGTAATAACTAATAGATACTAACAATTGAAATGAAATTTTTACCGTGTAATACATATAAAAAAGATATAAATTTGATTCAGTCATGCTATACATTCATATATTTAAGTTGGCCCAAGTTCAAATAGAGTCACGCGCATTAATGACGAGTGAAAACACGCGCCCGAAAATCTTTCGTTATTTCATGCTCATTATGAAAAAAACGTTACTTTTTCCGCAACACGAAACCACTATACGAAACGCTCCTTTTCTTCGAATCTCTCTCAAAATCACTCAAACTTCAGTCACGTTCTCTGCAAAAACCACTACTGGAGAAGAATCACGACAAGATTTCGCCACGAACAAGCAAAAACGAACTAAAACAGCAACATAGACTAACAAAGGTATGAGAAAAACTACTGTTCATTTGAAATATTGCAATGTAGCATTTCTCCTAGTAGCATTTTAGCTTTGCTGGATTGATTTTCTTCGTTCAGTAGATCGACATATTCTGATTGCATTTTTACAGTATAACTAGGGCCTTGAATAATTTTTTTTCTTATTTTCATTCAATTCAATGGATAGTATAACTAGGACTTTGAACTTGATTGTTACTCTATTCAATTCTTCTTTTGCATGGAGAAATACTATTCTTGATGATTGAAAGTATATGAAACACTATTCTTGATAATTGAAAGTTTATAACGATTTAGTCATCATATGGATTATGTTCGATTCGATGGGCTTGGTGATTCTCATTCACTTGATATTTAGTGTGTTCAGGGTTTAGGGTTTATTCTGATTGCATTTTTACAGTATAGCTAGGACTTTGAATCAAATTTGTTCTTATTTTCATTCAGTTCAGTGGATAGTGTAACTAGGTCTTTGAACTTGATTGTTACTCTATTCAGTTAACTTCTATTGCATGAAGAAATACTATTCATAATAATTGAAAGCTTATAACGATTTATTCACCATATGGATTGTGTTCGGTTCGGTGGGCTTGGTAATTCTCATTCACTTGATATTTAGTGTGTTCAGAGTTTAGGGTCTATTCTGATTGCATTTTTACAGTATAACTAGGGCTTTGAATCAAATTTGTTCTTATTTTCAGTCAGTTCAATGGATAATGTAACTAGGTCTCTGAACTTGATTGTTACTCTATTCAGTTAACTTCTATTGCATGAAGAAATACTATTCATAATAATTGAAAGCTTATAATGATTTATTCACCACATGGATTGTGTTCGGTTCGGTGGGTTTGGTAATTCTCATTCACTTGATAGTTAGTGTGTTCAGGATTTAGGGTTTATTCTAATTGTATTTTCACAGTATAACTAGGACTTTGAATCAAATTTGTTCTTATTTTCATTCAGTTCAGTGGATAGTGTAACTAGGTCTTTGAACTTGATTGTTACTCTATTCAGTTAACTTCTATTGCATGAAGAAATACTATTTGCAATAATTGAAAGCTTATAACAATTTCTTCACCACATGGATTGTGTTCGGTTCGGTGGGTTTGGTCATTCTCATTCACTTGATATTTAGTGTGTTCAGGATTTAGGGTTATTCTGATTACATTTTTACAGTGTAACTAAGGCTTTGAATGAAATTTGTTCTTATTTTTATTCAGTTCCGTGGATAATGTATGTGAGTAGATAGTGGATAGTGTAACTAGTCTAGCTGATTCATTATTTATCATGTTTTATTCAGTACTTGAAGCGGGTTCGGTTCGGTAGGCTGGGACATTTTAATTGATTTGATTAAGATATGCATGCTTGTGCTTGTCAGTGTATTGAGTGAAGTATTGACCAATTTTTTATTACAACAAAACACAACAAGACAATGGTGACAAAAATGGAGAAGCCACACTATAACGTAAGCACATTAAATATATTTATCCACTTTCGTTCAAATAATATCTATTTTGTATTATAAATATATCCTCACATTCTATTTCAAAACTTGCAGAAAACTCATGATTGCAGATGCCAAACAAAGGCAATAGCTATAAGTCAAGAAAAGAAAGATATAGTTGAACAAATGGGATTTGGTACCTTGGCACGTGTCTCGAAAATGAATGCCTCTCACCCTCTTGAGAGAATTGATTGATTGCTTTGATGACTATAAGGGATGCTTGAAAACTCTCCAGTGAAAAACATACATAACTCCTCGCAAGGTAGCAGCTGCATTGGGCATAAACAATGGCGGTAATACACTTTCCACTTCCTGCTTACTTTCGGTTCATTAGTGTACAGAAAATTAAACTGAGCCTTTTTTGCTGATTTTTTGCTATTAAAATATTGTAGGAAATCGTTTTGATGAAAAGGTTGATTACACTAAACTAAATCCAGAAGACAAGGCGATATTTGACAGTGTCAAAAATATTACGTTGGTGACTTTGACAAGATCTATTCTGGATATGAGTGTTGAAGGGGAGGAGAACCAGCAAAAATTCAAGAGGACTTTTGTCGTCTTCGTACAAAAGTGCTTCTTGCTGCCAACGACAGTAAGCGTGGCCTCCCCAATCTATAAGCCGCCTATCTTTCATGTAGACAACATCCAAGAGTGGGATTGGACAAAATATGTGCTCAACTTCTTGATGAAAAGAATTGAAAACAAGAGAAAGGGAACAAAATAGTCTGTTGATGGCTGTGTTTTTGTTTTGATGCTGATATACTTCCATGAAACCAAGTTCTCTCGCCCGTTCGGACCTGATGCTCCCCCAGCACCATGGGTGGCCCATTGGACAAAGCAAATGATGCTTGACCGGATTTCGAAGGAAGCAACAGACCCATTGGTAAATTAACAAAAAATTCCCCCTAAAATTTCGTTTCAAATTCTTCTAAAATACTTTACTAACTAAATAAACTTGTGTTTTATGTTATAATTAATTTATTTCTCCTACTTGCAATTGTTTGTGTTTTCATTTGAATCTTTGTACATTCAGAAACATTTTTCTTGATGATTAAATGTTTGTCACGTTTTATTCACCATATGAATCTTGTTCGGTTCGGTTGGCTTGCTCCCTTTGGTTCACCTGATTGTTAGTGTGTTCATTTGAATCCTTTGCATTCAGAAACATTTTTCTTGATGATTAAATGTTTGTCACGTTTTATTCACCATATGTATCTTGTTCGGTTCGGTGGGTTTGCTCCCTTTGGTTCACCTGATTGTTAGTGTGTTCAATTGAGTCCTTGTGTATACAAAAATATTTTTTGGATCATTAAATAATTATCACGTTTTATGGCATTTTATTAAGCACATTACTATCGTTCGATTCAGTGGGTTGCTCATGTTGATTCAGCTGATTGTTACTGTATTTCTCATTAAATAAATTTATGTTTTAGGAAAATCTGTACAGAAAGAAAATAAAGAAGGAAAAAGCAAAAATAAAGAAGTTAGATAAGAAAGAAAAAGGAAAGAAAGAAAAAAAGAAAATTGTTGATTTGGAATCTTCTTCGAAAGAAGAAAGATTTTCCGAATCTAAATCTGAATCCGACAAACACCACCAGCAAAGAGAACAAGACAAAAGAGGGTGGTTAAAAAACAAAAGCTTGTTGAGACGGATTCAGAAAAAACAAGTGAAACTGAAAGCAGTCCAACAGATTCAGAAACCAAAAGTGAATCCGAAAACCAGTAAGTTTGATCTTCATATTGATTTCATTTAACTTGTATTTGCTTAAAGTTGTTCTTATGTGCTTGTTCTTATGTATTGCAGAGAAAAAGAAATTGAAAAAACTGGCACAAAGAAAAGAAAATAAACACAGAAGGTGGTTAAAAAACAAAGCAAAAAAAGGAAGCCTGTGCCGACAGATTCAGAAGGCACAAGCAAATCTGAAAGCCAGTAAGTTTTGGGTGATGTTCATTTATATGATTGTATGATATTTATCTGGTTTAGTTTTGCATTTTCTTGCTGAAAATTTTTTATGTATGCTTATTAAGTAAATTACAAATGTGATATTGTTCAGTGGAGTTACTCAAGTTGAGCTCTTTTTAATCCAGAAATGTTTTCTTGATGATTGAATGAGTATCACATTTTGTTCAGCATATGAATTGCTTTCAGTTCAGTAGTCTTTCTAAATTCGATATGTTTGTCTGTCTTGCAGAGAAAAAGAAATAAAAAAACACCCATAGTAAAAAGAAAACAACCGCAGAGGGTTGCAAAAAACAAACCAAATCTGAAATCTGATAAGGAGTAAGTTTCTCGAATCGTATTTTCTTTTACTTTATTGATGCTTTTCTTTTAGGTTCCTTGATACTTATTTTATGAACTTTCAGAACTGAACAAGTAAAAGACAGCGCTGCGGAAAGAAGAAAACAAGCGTTGGAGACGATAAGAGAAAAGAGATCAAAGAAAAGAAATGATGGAGCTCAGGCAGTAAACATTGCTCCGGATCAGTTTGACTCGACGGATGCGTAAAATGATTTCTCTGAGACATAAGATTCGGCTTCTTATACCAAGTTATTTTTCTTTCTTTGCTAACTTTTGCTAGATCCTTTTCTAATTTCTCTGGATTCAATTACTAATATGTATTTATCTTGCTTAGACTGCCGATTGTAAATCTAGATAGCGAATCTCTCTTACAGACTCATGCAAGCTCCACACCATTCGTAAATGCCCTAGATAATACCAGGTAAATTAGTTCATTGCAGGCTTTACTTTCAGTTCAGTGGTTTCCCAAAATGAATTTCATATCTTTCTACCCTAAACCATGAACCCTAAATGCTAAACCCTAAATCCTAAACCCTAAACTCTGAACCCTGAATCCTGAACCAATAAACCCTAAACCCCTAAAACCCTAAACCTAACCCCTAAACCCTAAAATCCTAAACCATAAACCCTAAACCCTAATCTAGGTTTCTAATTTTAATATAGTTCTAATTTTAATTTGTTATCATTTTTAGGAAAAATACCCCGGAAAGCCCGGTAAAATATTTTAGAAAAAAGAAAATCCATCCAAGAAAGAGTTTTAAAACTCCACAAGTGTAGGTTAAAAATATTTATGTTACTCTTTTAGATGTAGGTAATAATTTTGTTTAATTAATCACACAGAAAACGTGTTTAAATGTCACTAGCGCTACACCTAATTCTAAACTACAAATCATTGAGGATCGACAAAAAACTCATTCTGAACCTTTGGAAATGTGAGTTTTTCAATCTGCAGATTCCCGTTTCTCATAAAAAAATTCTAATGATTTAACATTAACTTCTTCATTGTTTACATTCCTTAGATCTCCTCTTGCGTTGTCTCTTCCAAGTTCTATTCAGGAAGAGTTGATCGAAGATGACTTTATCTATGTCCCTCCAGAAAGTCAAACACAACAAACTTCTGATAATGAGTAAGTTTATAAATATTTATTCACCACATGAATCTTGTTCGGTTCAGTGGGCTTTGTAATTTTAAATCACTTGATAGCTAGTGTATCCAGGGTTTAGGGTTATTTTGATTGCATTTTCACTTGATAGTGTGTTCAAGATTTAGGGATATTCTGATTGCATGCAGCAATGCTTTTCTAGCTGTTTCATTATTTATCATATTTTATTCAGTGCATCAAGGGGGTTCGGTTCGGTGGTCTCATAAAATTCTTTTTATTAATTTTAATGAAATATGATAATAGTTTGGGATCTTTATTGAACTGTTTTCTGTTTAATGCAGCATCCCTTTGGAATCGCAACAGCAGCCCTGCGAAGAAGCACTGACACAACAATCAGAATAACAAAAGCAGGCTGGTGAGAAATCTTCACCAAAGAATACGTAGCCAGAACTTCCAATGAATGTGTAAGTTTTAATTAATATCAATTTTTATAATTTTCTAGTCTAGCTGTTAATTAGAATTCTTTTTATTAGTTTTAATGGTACAGGATAATAAATCTGTCTCATTACTGAAATCTTTTCTGTTTAATGCAGCAGTCCTCCCAAACAACAACAGCCACAAAAAACTCCGGTGGCGTAACAATTAGAAGTACAACCTGAATTATAAATTTTATCATTGTTCACCACATTGTATCATTTCAGTTCACTGGGTTGTTTCATATCATTGTTTCATATAATTTCAGGAATAAGTTGTTCGTATAACTAATTTAGTACCAAGTATATAATTCACCTACAAAAAATAAGCAGAAATAAAAAGTTTGAGATCCCCCCTTAGGTGTTATCTTTCAAACCACAAGTTTTAAATGAGGTACTCACATTGTTTTCTGTAGCATTGACACAGATCATGGTCCTATATCTGATCGATTTTGGATCGGATTGTTGCAAAACAGAAAACCTTAGGGCATAATGTGATCTTGATGCCAATCCTTTGCTATGACCAAGCTGTAATCCGCTACTGCTACCTACCATACTAGGCCTAAGAACCTTGGCCATATCTTGGCTATAATTACCCTGGAAAGCAAACAAACAAAGAAATAAACGTTTACCATTATTTAATGTAAACAAAGTCACAAACGGTTGCCATGCTTCATGCTTGCAACCCAAACATCTCATATGATCATAAAGGCATATACTTAATCACTCACTACCATTTTGTGCACTCAATTCTTTTAAGGGGAAAAAAATCCCTTTCAGACATCATATTGAATAGAAGCTATGTGGGTGGTTCCAAAGGCAATAAAAATTTGATTTTTAGCAGTGTACCTGATATCATAGCACCTGCCCCTCAAGTTAAGGCACGATTTTTTAATAAAACTTGAATTTCAGAAGTGAAAGAACATTTTAGAGTTGAAAAACAGGGGAGTTTGCAGAGATTAAAAAAAGGAGTGAAAGTAAGTAAGAAAGTAAACCTGGATATGGCGAAACCATGAAAGACGGTTGTGGGTATGGATCAACTGCATTGAAAATGAAGAGGCCATGGCTTAACACAGTCGATGGAGGAGAAAAAAAGAAAGAGCTTTCTGTGGGGGAAATGGCGAAGGTGTTAGCCCTTCACAACGTCACCGAATCGTAACATAGATGGATTAAGCTCATTAAATTAAAACTTATTACAGGGCAAGGAATTTGATTAAGGTCCAGTAACAAAATATATTTTTTTAATACTTACTAAATAATTTTTATTTAATAATAAAATTTATTAGCTATTTACCAAAGAAAAAAATACTTTTAAAATTTAACAATTATATGAAATGAGAGTATAAAAAATTTTTGGTGATAATGATAATGACGGTGATATAGATGAAGATGAGTGTTTGTTCATTGTAACTGGAAATTTATGATGATGTTTAACAGATCTAGTTAGTAGCCATATTTTTTTTTCATCATAATTTTAAAGTTTTTAGCTGAAATAATTAATTTTAATATAAGGTGTGTTTGGCAAAACTTTGGAAAGGATAAAGTGCGTCTAAATTTTTTTATGGTTGTTTTTTTATGTTTAGCAACTTTTTTTTTCTTTAAACACAAATGATTTTGCAAGTTTACTTAAAGCAAGAAATTATTACTTTTGCAGTCACTTAAACGTGGTTTATTTTTTATGATTATTATCTGTTTTAATTGTTTTTTTAAAATTTTTAGATTTGTTTTAAGTCATTAATATTTTAATTTTTTTAATCAATTTTTAGTATTTTTTTATATTTTAATTTTTTATTAAATTTATTATTATAATTATATTATAATATGAATTATTGATCTTATTAAAAATAATAAAATAAATAAAAAATTAATCATATATAATAATAAAGTCATAAATAATCAAATTTTATATTTTAAAATAATACTAAATAAAAAATACTGAAAATACTAAAAATTTATAGAATATTTTTTGTTTAACATTGCAAAATTTATTATTGTAATTCTTATCCACTGTTTATTATTCTAATTTGTTATAATATGTATTATTATTCCTATTAGAAATGATAAATAAAATAAAAAAAATTAACTATAAATATAATAAAAATATAATTAGTAAAAAGTTAGAAATTCAAAACAGTAAATAAAATAAGATTATTAAGAGCACTTGTAAAAAATATTAAAATGTGTTATTTTATATGTTATTTTTAATTTAATAAATAAATATTAGTTTTTATTATAAAAAATACATAAAAAATTGTTTATTTTTATATGTTATTTTTAATTTAATAAATAAAAATTAAATTTTATTATAATAGTAAAGAATTATAACATAGTAAAATAGAATATTATAAAAAATATACTAAAAGAAGTATAAAAAAATTAAATATACTAAAAAAATAATATTATAATTTAATATTATATTTTTTTAGTAATTAACTAATTATTTATCTAAAAGTAATTTTAACTAATGTTATCCAAACAATATTTATTATATTAAAATCAATTTTAGTATAGAATTGTTAAACATAAATTATGTTAGTACAAACTGACTTCTACTCAAATTTAATTCTACAAAATCACTTTTATTTAAATTCTAGTATGACAGATTACAATTCAAACATACACGTAGTACTTTGATATTGATTGATCACTTTAGATTTACTTTATAATTGTTCGTTTAGTCGGGTACCGAACGGGTCGGGTATACTGTGTGTACAGAGACTGGGGACCTGTATCCGGGTTGTTTGTGCGTGAAGGTGGCAATAAAGGTGAGGGTATGGTGACGTACCTTGGGGAGGGGCAGGGCCCTCCCCTTATATATTCTGTACCTAGGACAGGCCCCACAGAAGCAAACCCACCTTCAAGGAAGCTTCCTTCCCCAGCTGCCATGTGCCTCGCTGGAGGAGAGGAGGTGTCCGGGTTTTCCTTCCTAGTTCGGGCGTTACATGCCCGCAAGGTCGGCCATGCGTGATAGGGGCGTGCCCCCCTACGCGCGAGTGGGCTTTACCGTTTCGAGAGAATATCATTCGTCGCCTCGTTCTTCGCACCTGTCATTTAATGCCATTATGGCTGATTTGAAAGCTTGGGAAAAAGTCCATTTTATCCCTGACCTTCGCGCTTCTCTATGGCAGTTAGGCCCAGTTTGGGTAACCAACTTAATTAAGCTCCTTTTGATAAAATAACTTAAACAATAAATGACTCTGTTAAAAGTAACTTATAAATAAGTTATTTTGTGTTTGGATTTTTAACTCTAGAAGTACTTATTTCATAGAAATGTGATGAAAAGTAGAAGTATTATGAGAGAAGTCATTTTTTTAACTTCTCTATAAGCTCCTAAATAGCTTCTTAGAAAGTTGCAATTTGGTTTTAAAAGTTGCACCAGACATTATTACTACTACTTTTCATAAGTCAAAAGTTAAAAAAAGTTACTTCTAGAGTTTCCTAAACGGGCCCTTACTCTTTTGTTTCTGGCTTTTCTTCCTTGTTTTCGTGCTTCCTTTCCTCATTTCTGAATCGTTCATGTGCTGCTTCTCCTATCTCCCTTCGAGCTTTCTAGATTTTTCTACCTTCCTCTGCTTTTAGTTCGATTGCAACCACATTCCTTCAGATTTTTCCAATCTCCTTTTGAAAGCAATCTTCCTGGTAAGCATCTTTTTCTTACCGAGCATCTTTTTCTTATTGAATGGTTGCCATTATTACTGCTATTCTTCTGCATTTTAGTAGTACTTAGGCTGTGCATGCATGTTGCTTGAGTCATGCTTCTATCAGTTAAGTTTTAGAGGGGTTACCATTTAGATTTCTGGTATGTAGCCTTTGTTTGAGTGTAGATAGGCTTGCTGTGACATATAGTGTTAGTTTCCTGTGTTTATAGTCTTAGTTCCGGTTTTTCCAGCCTACCAACCTTGTAGTCTAACCTTGAGTGGTGCCCCCACTGTAGGTATGGCGCAACTTCCCCTTCAGAGGCCCCGTATTGACAGATACGCCTGGGTCACCTCAGATGTGAAGGATACACCTTCCCAAATAATACTAGAGGAGCTCACAAAGTTCTGTCTTCGCAACCAATTGTGCGGGGCAGGTCCCGAGGAAGAACACTACGAAGTGTTCGTTCCCACGGACTACGAACGAATTTGCCAACTTAACTTGAACACCTCCTGAGTTGTCGATTGGATTTGGATGTACAAGGCAATGTTTACCGTCCTGGGGGTTCGTATCCCCTTATCCCCCTTCCAGATGGCCCTTTTAAATTGGTGGGACGTGGCTCCGTCGCAACTGCACCTGAACACAGCTGGGCCGCCATCTGATGCTTTGAGATGGTTTGCAAGTACCTCGAGTTGCCGGCCTCCGTGGAAGTGTTCTTATGGTTCTTTGTTTTGACAAACCCTTCCAAGGAGGGAAGGCATAAAAAAGGGTTTATGTCCTTCCGAGCTGTTCAGGGTAGACGAATCTTCGGGATATTTGAAGATTCGTTCCATGGCTTTAAGGATAAATTCTTTAAGGTCCTGCCTGCCAAGGGCCATCATCCTTTTTGGTTAACCTTGGAGGGGGAGAGACGGATTTCGACCTACTGGAGCTTTGGGGACGGGTCCAATGCTTTCACCAAAGTAACATACAAAGGCCTAACCCAGCGGGATAAGAATATAGCTGACGTGTTATTAGCCATATTTAATAAAAATAACATCAACCCACATCTTTTAATGGGTGATCGAGAGATGGGTAGAAGCTATGTAGGTGAGTGGTCGGCTGGTTCTAGTGTCGCTCTCTCGTTTCTCTCTCTCTTTCTCTCTCTCTCTCTCTCTCTCTTTTAACGAGCTAACGAGTTGTTGTGTGCATTGCAGTGGACATGGCCGCCGAGCACACTGGACTTGAAGATTTAATGGCCCAGTTTCTTCTTGGGCATAGCAAAGATAGCTCTCAAACCCATACTGCTGAGCACCTGACCTCTCCCACTCCGAAATGCAATCAGCTTTGCCTCCCCCTCCGGGACCTACCTGCCCTAACTCAAAGGATGCCCTGAATAGCAGCAGCGTAGTTCCTCCTGAGGTAGAGTCGGCCGGGGGAGGCCCCAATGTGGCTATAGTCGAGAACCCCCGCAAGCAAAAGCCGTTCTCCAGCCCTGAGGGGTCACTTACTGTTATGGAGAAAAATTTTGACGTTGGGGGTTTTATCGACTCGCAACTCATGCCCGGCATTGACAAGTTTTTTCTTGGTGGGGACCTCGGCCCCAGGCAAGGTGGATCTACTAGTGTATGCTGAGAGCAACTCCCATCGCTAGGAGGGCAAAGCCCATCTTGACCCTAGCCGAGGAGCTGGATGGGAAATACCGTCAATCCTTGTGAGAGGTTGAGAGCTTGAGGTATGAGGTTAGAATCTTGAAGGAGAAATTGGCGGACTCGGAGAGGAAGCTAAAGACTTCCGACAGAGCGGTAGCCCGTCTTACCGAGCGGGAGATGGCCTTGGAGTCTCAGCTCAACTCTGTCCGTGGTAAAACCGCTGCAACCCAGGCCAAGATTACTGCCTTGGAGGCCAAGCTTGGGGAGGCCGTGAAGTCGGCAAATGATACCAAGGATGAGGTCGCTGGACTGAAGGGGGGAGGTTGCCAGTTTGAAGAAGAAGAATAAAGATACGGTGAGGAAGGCAGGGGAGGTGATCTCTGGGACCGAGGAGGCGATCAAGGCCCAGGTCAAGCTGCTTTCTCCCGATTTTGACACCTCTGCGATTGGAGTTTTCAAGACTATTTGGGATGGTCAGATTGTTGACATCTCGAAGAAGTGGTGTACTTTTACTTTGTTGTATCTTGTTTTGAATTCTCTAGTGGTTTGTATGAACTTTTGAACTCTTGGGTAGTCTCTATAAACTTGTTTACCGTTTTTTCGACATTGGTAATTGACGACTTGTCTACCGTTTTGTTTTGTCTGGTAATTAGTGATCTGTATACCGTTTTGTTTTGTCATTGGTAATTAAGGAAGCCAGTTCGTGGCTTTCATATTAAAAGATTTGGATTGTGGCTTATTTTCGTAGACGCTTAGTGTAGTGTTGACGGTGCCGTTGGCTCCCGGGGTGATCAGTCCCGTAAAGACGTATCGTGCTAGACCGGTTAGTCGACAAGCCAAATAAAGATAAAAATATAGAATAAAACGGAAGAGGGACATGTTAAGTAATGACAAAAATTAAAAATTGACAATAATTCGACAAAAAGTAAAACGGGTGTTACTGAGTCGGTGGAACAGGTGGTCGTTCTGGATTCTAAGGGTAGAACCTTGTCAAGTTTTCCACGTTCCATGTTTGGGGTACCTCTTTCCCATCTAGGCGTTCCAGCTTGTAAGCCCTGTTGCCGACCACTTCCTTCACTCTGTATGGGCCTTCCCAATTAGTCGCCAGCTTCCCTTTCCCGGGGCTGGGGAGGCCTACGTCGTTGCGTCGTAGGACCAGGTCATTTGGCTCGAAACTTTTCCTTAGCACTCTGGCGTTGGAACGAAGTGCTATTCTTTGCTTCAGCGCCGTCTCTGACAAGTGCGCCATTTCTCTGGTTTCGTCGACCAGGTCCTTTTCTACAGCCTCCTTAACTCTACCCAGGAGTAGTCGTGGACTTGGCTCCCCGACCTCCACAGGGATCACTGCATCAACCCCGTAGGTAAGTCGAAAAAGGGTTTCCCCGGTGGAGGATTGAAGTGTTGTTCTATACGACCATAGGACTGACGCTAGTTTGTCTGCCCACGCTCCCTTCTTTTGGTCAAGTCGCTTTTTGAGGCCCTGGAGGATGACTTTGTTTGCGGCTTTCACTTGGCCGTTGGTCTATGGGTGCTCCACTAACGAGAACCTCTGTTTTACCCCTAGGCCTGTGAGGAACTCCCTAAATTTCTTGTCCACAAATTGCGTCCAGTTTTTCGATATCACGGTCTCTGGGATTCCAAATCTGGAAATTACCTGTCTCCACATGAACTTACGGTAGTTTGCTGATATAATGCTGGCCATTTGCTCCGCTTCGACCCACTTTGTGTAGTAATCAATGGCCACAATCACGTATTTAACCTGTCCAGGGCCTATCGGGAAAGGTCCCAAGAGGTTAATCCCCCACTGGCTGAAAGGCCGAGAGGCCATGAGCAAACTTAGCTCAGCTGCCGGGGTCTTATGAAAGTTAGCGTTCTTGATGCTTCTTGCATCTCTTGACGAATTCTTAGGAATCCATCATCATCGAGGGCCAAAAGTATCCAGCCCTTACGAGCTTCCGGGCCAAAGCCTTTCCCCCGATATGGTGGCCACAACATCCCTCATGGACTTCTCTTAGCACGTAGTCCGTCTGGTCGGGTCGTAAGCACTTCAAAAGGGGTTAGTTCAGTCCTTAAATAGCTGGCCTTGCACTATTACATACTTGGCTGCCTCTCTTCTCAACGTATTTGCCACCTTGTGGTCGTCGGGGAGCTTGCCGTTTTCCAAAAAGTCAGTAATTAGGTCGATCTATGAGGGAGCGACGTCTGCTTGGGTTAAGCACAGGGCGACTGTCGGCTCTTTCACAAATTCTTGTATCAAAGAGCGATTTCCCATTCCTGGCTTTGTACTGGCTAGTTTGGATAGAAGGTCTGCTCGTGTGTTTCTTTCCCTTAGGACATGCTGTACCACGACCTCCTCAAAGTCCTTGCTTAGACCCCTAACTTTTTCCAGGTATTTTTGTAGCAGAGGGTCCTTGGCTTGACAAGTTCCATTGATTTGAGAGGTTATGACTTGAGAATCACTGTTCACCTCTACTCTTGTTACCCCGACTTCTTTTGACAACAGCAGGTCGCTAATAAGGGCCTCATACTCCACCTGGTTGTTAGAGACCGAGAACTCGAACTTGACGGAATGCTCGTATACTATCCTCGTCGGGCTCTCGAGGATTATCCCTGTTCCCCCAAACATTTGGTTGGAATTTCCGTCAACGTGGAGTTTCCACCGTATGCCCGGGGTTTCGTGAGTGTCTCCTGTGACTTCCACCAGAAAGTTGACCATGGCCTGGGCCTTAATTGCATGTCTGGGTTCATATTGCAGGTCATATTGAGATAGCTCGACTGCCCAGGTCATCATCCGTCCCACAAGGTCGGATTTTTGCAAGACTTGGTGTATCCCTTGATCCATTCTGACGATCACCCGATGACCCTGGAAGTATTGTCGCAACCTTCGGGATGAAGTTAAGAGCGCATGCGCTAGATTTTCCAATTTGATGTATCTTAATTCTCCCCCCTGCAGTGCTTTACTAACAAAGTAGACCGGTTGTTGGGTTTTCTCCTCCTCTAGCCCCAAAATGGCCGCCAAGGCTTCATCGGTTACCGCCAAGTATAGATACAGCGTCTCACTGTCCTTGGGCTTGCTGAGAACCGGGGTTGCCGAGAGTATGCTCTTGAAGTGGTTGAATGCCTCTTCACATGCTGGGGTCCACTCAAAAGCTATTCCTTTTTTCATCAAGTTAAAAAATGGGAGGGCTTTGGCTGTCGACGCGCCGATGAAGCGGGATAGGGCCGTGAGCCTTCCGGCCAGCCTCTGCACATCCATGATGCATCCTGGGCTCATCATTCGTAAAATTGCTTCACACTTCTCAGGGTTGACTTTAACTCCTCTTTGGGTTATCATGAAACCCAGGAACTTTCCGGCCTGCATTGCAAAGGCGCTCTTGAGGGGGTTAAGCCTCATATTGTGTCATCGAAGGGACACGAACACGGTCTTTAGGTCGCCAACTAGGTCTTCCGTTTGGCTGGTCTTTACTAGGATGTCGTCCACGTATACCTCTACCGACTTTCTGATAAGTTCGCTGAAGACTTTGCTCATCAGCCTTTGATAAGTTGCTCCCGCATTCTTTAATCTGAATGGAATTACCCTGTAGCAGTAGGTGCCACCTGGCGTTATAAATGCCGTTTTCTCTTCGTTAGGTCGGTGCATCGGTATCTGTTGTACCTAGAGTACGCATCCATGAAACTTAGAAAACGATATCCCGCGGCCACGTCCACTAAAGCATCAATGTTGGGGAGGGGGAAGGAGTCCTTGGGGCATGTCTTGTAGATGTCTGAGTAGTCTACACACATCCTCCATTTCCCATTGGCCTTTTTGAACAGGACTACGTTCGACAGCCAGGTCGAGTAGTCTAGTTCCCGGATGAATCCAGCTTCCAACAAGCTGGCCGTCTGCTTGGCCACCTCGTTGGCTCTTTCTAGGGACATCTTCCTTCGCCTTTGGGCTACGGGCTTGGCGTCTGCCTTTACGGCCAAGTGATGTGACATGAACTTGGGGTCGATCCTTGGCATGTCAGCTGGTGTCCAGGCGAATAAATCGTCATTCCCCCGAATCATTTCTATCAAAGGCTCTTTCAGGTTGTGGGGGAGGTTTCTGTTCACGAAAGTGAACTTGTCCTCCGAGTCCCCGACCCTGAACTTTTCTAGGTCACCTTCAGGCTCTGGTCTTGGTTTGTCGTCAATCCTAGCATCCAGATGGGCTAGGAAAACACCAGATGCCTCCTTCGACTTCTTCCTTAGGGAGAGGCTGGCATTGTCGCACACGACCGCTATTTCCAGATCTCCCCTGATGGATCCTACCGACCTATCGTCCGCTACAAACTTTATTATCAGCAGCTTGGTATATATTACCGCCCTAAACTCGTTGATCGTTTTCCTCCCCAAGATAAGGTTGTAAGCCGTGGAGTCCCTCAGAACAACAAACTCCACCATCAATGACCTCTTTCCTTGACCTCCCCCTATGGAGACCGGGAGGGAGATTATTCCATCAAGCTTGATAAAATTATCCCCTAAGCCGACCACCCTGTGCTGGTGAGTTTTTAAGTTGGCTTCTCGGAGGCCCAGGGCGTCAAACACGTTTCGGAACATAATGTTTGAGTTAGCTCCGGTGTCAACGAGAATTCGCTTGACCAAACCAATTCCCACTCTTGCTGTGATTACCATGGGAGGGTTCTCCGGTACGTCGTGGAACAATTGGTCCTCCGATCCGAATGATATCGTTGGGACTCTCTTGAGGAAGGGCCCATGACTAGCTGATGACACGGCCAGGACCTTAGCGTCTTTCCTTGTTGCTGACTTGGATCTCGGTACAGTGTCCTTCCCAACTATGACATTCACGACGGTAAAGCCGCGGTCGTTGTCCTCTTCGGGCTCTTGCCTTGGCTTCATGGCACGGCTTCTGTCGTCGTCATATCGGTTGCACTCTCGCCTTCTGGATTCTCTTATGAACTGCGAGAACTCTGCTAGCTTACCTTCACGGATTGCCTGTTCCAGAGCGTCCTTCAAGTCAAAGCAATCTTGGATTTTATGGCCGAAACCTTTGTGGTAGTCACAGTAAAGGTTCTTATTTTTTTCAATTCTGTCCTTGAGCTGGTGAGGCTTTGATAAGATGCCTTTGTCGGCTATCTGTTGGTACACCTCGACGATCGCGGCCGTCAAAGGGGTGTAGTTAGTGAACTTTCCTACCCGGGGGAACGGCTTGAAGGTTTTAGTTGGCCCTCCATCCTTGGAGTGCTCCTTAGGCCTTTCCCCGCTCCCAGGATGACGTGTAGGATGATAGGTGACAAACCCCAATTTGAGGGTTTATCTTGTGCTGATTTCAGGGGTTTTATCAATGATTCCACACACTTTCTATATGAAAATACAAGATTTTGCATTCCTTTCCTAGTTTTGCCTCATGAATGAAAACATGCTTATTTTGCACTAAAATAGATACATTTCTAATCTTCTCTTGATGCCATTCGATGCCGTGACTTGTGTGTTAAGTGGTTTCAGGATATAGAGTAGGAATGGACCGAAAGAGAGAAGGAAGACGGGTACAAAGGAAGGAAGCATGAGGATTAAGCTTTGGAAATTTCCGCATGGGCGCGTGCGCGCACCTGGCGCGCCCGCGCGGATAGGGCAACGTGAAGCCAAAGCCAAGAGCCAAGTTACGAGCCGGCTTGAGAAGCGGCTAAGCCAGGATCTTCATGGGTGCGCACGCGCATATCACGCCTCCGCGCACATTACAAGACGTCTCGACGGTGCGTGCGCGTACCTTGCGCGTGCGCGCCGATTTGCGAATATGATTTTTAAGAAGTCACGTGACTTAGGCGTGGAGGTAGTTAAGAATCCCACTTTTGGGGAAATGCCTTGGCGGGAAAAGCTTAAGAAGACCAAAGGAGCAAGGGTTAAGGACAATTTTAGTTCATTTTCTAGATTTAGATATTTTTTTGAGAGGAGAGTTAGTTACACTTTTGGGAGAAGAAGAGGGAGATTCCAAGCTTTTCACTAGGGTTCATCCTCATCTAATCTCTGAATTTTCAATGACTTTTTGGTGAGATCCATTACAATTCTCACTCCACTTTGTTCATGTCATAGATTTTCTTCTCCAATTTCAAGTAGTAGATGTAATTGATCAATTCTCATAGATCTAGAATTCAACTTTGTAATTTTGGATTTCGTCCCTATTTTGAGAATTTGATTTTCATTGTTACTCTTTGAGACTTGTTGTTAGATCTTTGTGTTGCAATACTTTCAATTCGACTTTTCTTCTCATTTTACTATGACTTTCCTTCTTGCTCATCACATGTTTGATAAAATGACAACACTAGCTATGGAGTAGAATTTTCACACTTGGCATAGGGTTTGGTCCTTGGAAGAAGTTGAATAGTTGTATCAAAAGTTGATTTGGAATTAGGGATTGCTAGTTGGCTTGGAGTGCACTAAAGCTAGATTCCCATAAGGTGAAGCTAGGACTTGTGACTTAAGTTGATTGCTTTCATTTGACCTCCCTCTATACCTAGGGGATAACTAAATGAAGCAAGGCCTAATTGTTGTCAACATTGAATGGACTATAAGGATAGAATTTCTAATGCCAACCCTAAGCCAAGTCTTTTGATAATTGATTGTTTGTTTCTCATTACTTTGCTAAAACCTTCAAAGAATTCCAACAAGGCTTACTAAATCAATAAGATGCACACTTTGGCAATTCCAAGGGAGAACGACTCGGGAGACTAGTACTCTCGGATATAGATTGTAGATTTGTTTGATGAAGGATTTTGCGTCGGTTTAGACTATACTACGATTGATCATTTGATAATTTCTATACCGGCAAAAAAATTCATTTGTCAAAATGGCGCCGTTGCCGGGGAGTTTGCTTAGTGTGCAATGTTATTGTTTTGGATTAAGCGTGTATATATATACATAGTTGCACTTCATTGTAAACTGCTCAATTGACTAACTCCTCATCGTTACAATGAATTCCATTTCCCCTTCATTGCATGACGCGTTCACAACTGAATCCGAGCTTAGTCCCTTTTGATCCGGAAATAGAACGAACTTTGTTTCATATTAGACAAGCTCATAGGCGGCTAAGATTTGGAAAAGGTGAAGAGGTTTTCACCACCTCAACCACCTTACTAGAAGTGAACATTGAACCGTCACTCAAAGAAGGCATTAATCATACTCCCATCAATCTCACTAACAATTCTTCTTTTGTTTTAGGTACTAATACCATGGATGCTCCGAGGAGAGTTACCATCAAGGAAGCGGGTGCACCGGATTATGTCCTTCAACCCCTTCATGTAACTCACCCCAATTTGAATGCGAACTTTGAATTGAAGACCGCTTTGATCAACCTCCTACCCAAGTTTCACGGGCTTCCCGCACAAGACCCTATTCGACATCTCAAGGACTTCCATCGCATATGCTCGACTACTAGACGGGAAGGGTCCGATGAAGTTGCTATATGGTTGTTTGCTTTCCCTTTTTCTCTTGAGGACAAGGCCAAAGAATGGTTCTACACCCTCTCTAGTGAAGTTACCTCCGATTGGGACCTACTTAGAAGGGGGTTCTTGGATAAATTCTTGCCCCCGGAAAAGATGGATAGGCTAAGGAAGGAAATGTCTTGTATTGTGCAAGGTGAGACGGAACCACTCTATGAGTATTGGGAACGGTTTCGCAAACTACTAGATGCATGCCCTAATCACATGATCGACACTCAAGTATTGCTTGGATACATATGTCAAGGGATGCGAGAGCAAGATAGAACCCTCTTGGACACTTCTAGCAATGGTTCTTTGTCCAAATATAAAACCGCGGAGGAGGCATGGCAACTTATTATTGACTTAGCCGAATCCAATCAACATATGAGGCGAAGAGTCAACCGTCCAAGGACCGTGAACGAGGTATCAACTAGTAGTGAAGCCACCGCCCTAACTCAATCCTTGAATGAGATGACATCCGTCTTGAGGCAACTCCAATTGAACCAACAACAACCACAACAACCTCAATCATATCAACAACACCCTCCACCACCTCAACAACACAACCAACAATTGGTCCCTCAAAGAGTATGTGGCATTTGCTCTTGCTACTCTCACTACACGGATGAGTGCCCAAGCCTTCAAGAAGACAACACCTTGGCGGCTACCCATAATTTCTATGACCGCCCTAATCAAGGGTACTACCAAGGAGGTAATCCTAACCAAGGGCACCCTTATCAAGGAGGAGTCTACAACCAAGGAAGTGGACACAATAATCAAAATTGGAGAGACAATCATCAACAAGGGAATAGGGACAACAACAACAATGGAGGAGGTCAAAGATGGAATAACAACTCACAAAATTTCTCACAAAACCGACCATACAACTTACAAAATCAACCATACAACCAACAAAACCCACAAAGAAACTACCAAACATATCAACCACCACATCAAAGACCACCACCCAACCAATCACAAACTCCTCAACTCACATATGCAACCACCCCCTCCAACCAAGACGAAACACTCCGGACCATTATCCAAGGCCAAAAGGAACTACAAAACACACTTGCTTCCGGCCTCACCGGCCTCACCTCTACACTACAAGCTCTTCTTGCACGCATGGATACACCATCAACCCCCACTCCTCAACCCCCAATCCAAAGTGTCATTCCCTCTCAACCTCAACCAAATCCAAAAGGGGGCATCAATGCCATCACCCTTAGATCCGGTACACAACTAAAAGAGAAGGAAGCAAAGGACTCAAGTCCTATCACAACCGCCCAAGAGGAAGAGAGAATAGATATAGAAGAGGTAGTGGAAGAGGAGACACCACAAGCCATAGTTGAGGATGAAGCCCAACCAACAAGGGAGACAACCAAGGCCAAAAGAACCTTGGAAGAAGAAATTGCTCAACCACTTCCATTTCCAACACTTGCAAAGAAAGCTAAAAAGCGCATAGAACTCGACCCCAAAATGGTAGAAATGTTCAAGAAAGTTGAGGTAACCATCCCCCTCTTTGATGCCATCCATCAAGTTCCTAGATATGCCAAATTCCTCAAAGATTTATGCATAAACAAGGATAGAATTCTTGAATTGGAAACCATCCCATTGGGGAGTTCTATTTCCGCTTTAATGGGAACATTGCCAAAGAAGTGTGATGATCCGGGCCCTTGTATGGTCACTTGCACCGTCAATGGAGTTCAATTTAGAGATTGTATGTGTGACCTCGGAGTATGTGTTAGCATCATGCCGCTCTCCGTTTACCGGGTATTGAAGTTGCCACCACTAAAAAGGTCGACGGCAAGATTTGTCCTAGCGGATAAAAGCATAATAACCGTAGCAGGTGTTGCGGAAGATGTATTGGTGAATATAAAGGGGTTGGTGTTTCCGATTGACTTCTATGTCCTTGAAATGCCATCAAGCGAAACCGAGAGAGCATCATCAATCCTACTTGGAAGGCCATTCTTGAGAACTTCTAGATTTAAGCTTGATGCTTACTCGGGGAACTACTCATTTGAAATAGATGGGAGAATTGTAAGCTTTAGCCTAGAGGAAGCAATGAAGCATCCACCGGAGAACCACTCTCTATTTCGGTGTGACCCAATTGATAACATAGTAGTCGAAGTGCATCTTGCAAGATTAGATGAGAAGTGCATGGTTGAAGAAGCAAATGAAAAGTCAAGCGAACTAAATACCACACATCATACAAACCATCCGGAAACTCAAACTTCAAGGAATGACAAGAAGATGGAATTGAAGCCACTACCACCTCACTTAAGGTATTCATACCTTGATGAAGCCCAAAAGCTACCCGTGATAATTGCACAAGAGTTAACTCCTCAACAAGAAGAAAAATTGCTGAATGTATGGAGGAAAAACAAAAGGGCAATTGGGTGGAGTTTGGCGGATCTAGTGGGAATAAGCCCCCAAGTATGCGAGCACCGCATATTTCTTGAAGAAGGAACAAGACCGGTCCGACAACCTCAAAGGAGACTTAACCCAACCATTCTTGAGGTGGTGAAGAAAGAAGTCACTAAGCTACTTGAAGCGGACATCATCTATCCTATCTCAGATAGCGAATGGGTAAGCCCGGTCCAAGTAGTGCCAAAGAAGTCCGGAGTGACAACAATCGAAAACGAAAGTGGTGAACTTATAGCAACAAGAGTGCAAAATTCTTGGAGAGTATGCATAGACTACCGAAGATTGAATGCGGCCACAAGAAAAAATCACTTTCCACTACCATTTATCGATCAAATGCTTGATCGGTTAGCCGGTAAATCATACTATTGTTTTCTTGATGGCTACTCCGGATACTTCCAAATTCATATTGCTCTAGAAGACCAAGAAAAAACCACATTTACTTGCCCCTTTGGAACGTATGCTTACAAGCGTATGCCATTTGGCCTATGCAATGCACCAGCAACGTTTCAAAGATGCATGATGAGCCTATTTGCGGACTTTCTAGAGCAATCGATGGAAGTTTTCATGGATGATTTTAGTGTGTATGGTGAGTCATTTGAGCATTGCTTAGGTAACCTTGAAAAAGTCTTAGAGAGATGCACCAAAACAAACCTTGTCTTAAATTTTGAAAAATGTCATTTCATGGTCAAATAAGGCATTGTTTTGGGACACATAGTATCAAAGGAAGGCATCTCCGTAGATCCGGCAAAGATAAATGTCATATCCAGTTTACCTTACCCCTCCTCCGAGAGGGAAGTCCGTTCTTTTCTTGGACATGTAGGATTCTACCGGAGATTCATCAAGGACTTTAGCAAGGTGGCCTTACCTCTCTCTCGATTACTACAAAAAGACACCGAATTTGAGATGAGCAAGGAATGTATGGAAGCATATGACAAACTCAAGGTAGCATTGACACAAGCCCCTATTGTACGAGGACCCAATTGGATTCAACCCTTTGAAATCATGTGTGATGCTTCGAATTATGCGATAGGAGCCGCGTTAGCACAACGCGAGGGTAAGATTCCCTATGTCATAGCTTATGCTTCCAAAACATTAGACGGAGCCCAATCCAACTACACTACTACCGAAAAGGAACTCCTAGCTATTGTTTTTACTTTGGACAAGTTCCGAGCCTATCTTCTTGGTTCCAAGGTAGTAGTGTACTCGGATCACGCGGCACTAAAGTACTTGTTGGCAAAAAAGGAATCAAAACCGAGATTAATTCGTTGGGTGCTTTTATTACAAGAATTTGACTTGGAAATCAAAGATAGGAGCGGTTCCCAAAACCTAGTGGCGGACCATTTAAGTCGCCTCGAACACACAAAAGGCGACACCACTCCTATCAATGATTCCTTTCCTTTAGATGCTTTGCATGCAATCTCGGAAGTGGTTCCTTGGTATGCCCCAATAGCAAACTACTTGGTTTCACGCACTTTCCCTTCCAATCTCGACAAAAATAAAAAGGATAAGCTGAAAAGCGAATCCAAATACTATATTTGGGATTATCCCTATTTGTGGAGGTGTGGAGCGGACCAAATAATGCGACGGTGCATACCTCAAACCGAATTCCAAGCAATCTTGGACGCTTGCCATGCTTCCGAAGGAGGTGGTCACTACGGGCCCCAAAGAACGGCAAGAAAAGTCCTTGATTGCGGATTTTGGTGGCCAACTCTTCTCAAAGATGCTTCTCTCTATTGCAAATCTTGTCCCCAATGTATTAGGTTCGGAGATATTTCCAAGAAGGACGAAATTCCCCAACAAAATATGCTTTTTTGTGAAATCTTTGGCGTATGGGGAATCGACTTCATTGGACCATTTCCAAATTCCAATGGCTTTCTCTACATCTTGTTAGCCGTCGATTATGTGTCAAAATGGGTGGAGGCAATCCCCACCCGAACGGATGACGCTAATGTTGTGTATTCTTTTGTGAGGAACAATATCATTTGTCGCTTTGGCGCCCCAAGAGCAATCATAAGTGACCAAGGATCCCACTTTTGCAACAAAAGAATAGACGGCCTCATGAGAAAATATGGCATCATCCACAAAGTCGCCACGGCTTACCACCCTCAGACAAACGGCCAAGCCGAAGTCTCTAACCGGGAAATCAAGCATGTGTTAGAAAGGATTGTAAAGCCGAATAGGAAAGATTGGAGCATTAAACTCTCCGATGCACTGTGGGCCTATCGAACGGCTTACAAGACACCCATTGGTATGAGCCCCTTCCGGCTTGTATATGGTAAAGCATGTCACTTACCGGTGGAGATTGAACACAAAGCTTATTGGGCCGTAAAGGAGTGTAATATGAGCTTGGACGGGGCCGGAGTAGAGAGAAAGCTTCAATTGGCAGAATTAGAATGTTTGAGATTGGAAGCTTACGACAACTCTAGACTTTATAAGGAAAAGTTGAAAGCCATCCATGACAAGAACATTAGGAGAAGAGAATTCCGACCCGGTGAACTAGTCCTTCTCTACAATTCAAGGTTGAGATTACTACCCGGAAAGCTTAGATCAAGGTGGGATGGGCCCTACCAAGTGGAGAAAGTAAAACCTTATGGAGTCTACCACTTGCGCCACCCATCAAGCCCGGACGCTTTCAAGGTAAACGGGCACCGTCTCAAATTGTATCATGGTGAGCAAAGAAAGAACTCCAAGGAATTTGAAGTGTTCCTCTTGAGGGATGCAACTCTTGAACAAACACTATAAGCTACTGAAAGTCTAACTTAAGGACGTTAAACAAAAGTGCTAGGTGGGAGACACCCCACCATGGTAAGATCTTCCTTTGAGCTTTGTACATAGACACTTGACTTCATGTTTGTTAGCTAGATTTTAATGACAATTCCCCTTCATTTGTTGATTTCATTGATAGTTTACCAAGTAAAATGCCCTGCTATAGTGCTTAAGTGGCTGTATGGGGGGGGGAGGGGTTTGAAATGTCAAAAGTGGTGTAAACACTTGCAAATTTAGAAAAACCACCCCTCTGCGCATGCGCGCACCTGGCGCGTACGCGCCCTTATGGCACTCGACGGTCATCTACGCGGACGCGCACTGTGCGCGGACGCATGGATTGCGAATAACAGCCCTCCATACATTTATCCGAGAGTTGCGCCCACACCATGCCAGGGCTATGCCTGAAGCACAGGAAGCTCGCGCGCGCGCGCACATGGCGCGTCCGCGCACATGGGTGAAATCTGCCAATCGACGCGCAAGCGCATTGTGCGCGTCCGCGCCGATTGCCTTGTTGCACTCCTAGTACATCCTACAGAGAGTTAAGCCACTCTCAAGCCTACACTAAGCCACCGGCCCAGCACCTTTGCCGCGTGCGTGCACCTGGCGCGCACGCGTCCATACAAGGCGAGCACGAAATGCGCGCGCGCGCCGCAGCCGCGCACGCGCCCTTTGATTCTGCACTCCTCTCTGAGCC